>NC_028639.1:53341950-53415146 GCF_001406875.1 Solanum pennellii
CCAAAAAAAAAAAAAAAAAAAATATATATATATATATATATATAACTCCTTAAATAAAATGATACTGGTGTATAATCCTATGCTTGGAATATTCCCTCCAACAATACTTGTCCATTATTAATTTTACACACTTCTTAAGAAACTATAAATAGAAAAATAAAATTATTGTATCACCCTTTCAATATAATATTCCTTCAATTTTTGAAATTCTTTTATATATAGAACTATAGAATAAATAAGAGATTTATTTATTTAAAAAATATTTTTTTTAAGAAAATACTTTCAAATAAAATATTATTAGGAGTGTGGGGTAAATGAGAGGTTCGAACCCAAAACCTCTAATTAAGAATTGAACAGTCTCACCACTAAACTACAATTTGTGTTGATAAGCTATAAGCTATCATAACACCTGACAGAATGTTAGTAGTATTATTTCTAATCTTTAAAAATTAAAGAATAAATTACATATTTAATGTAAACGACGAATAAGTTTGTTAGGAATTTTAATGTACATAGACAAATCTGTATATAATCTATCATTTATTAGGGAATAAAAACTCAGGCTATTATATATGGGGTGTTTATAAGTAAATGTGAAACAATTTATATTAATGCATTTCTACATTTCTATAACATAAACAATTATAAGTCAATAGCCAAATTTTGTTGCGTTAGCCAAAACACTTGAATGAAATTGCGGTAAAGGTATTCTTCTTTTCTTTTTCTGCTTTTATTTTATATTTTTTGCAGTAAATGTTTTTATTAGTACTAGTAAATAACTTCTTAAATCAATAATGCAATTTCCTTCCCTGAATCAACAGAAGGATTAAAAAATTTATGCTAGATGAATTACAGTTATAAAATGCAAATTTTTCTTTTTTTGGAATTGATGAATTCTAAGATTAAAGTTTTTCTTCTTTTCAATTATATCAATTATTTGATTATTATTAGTAGTACCAATTTTAGTATTTGGATATATATTGCTGGTATCTATCTTAATCGGGATCTTTTTGTGCAAAGAAGTGGACAAGTTTTTAATTGAAATATTTTTTATTGAGATATCTTATAATTAAAATCCATATGAAGATTTCAATCATCTAAAAAAAATGTTATGCTTGGATGTGTAGAAGACTAATTTAAAAATAAATAAATCACTTTTATATATATATATATTTATATATATATATATATATATATAAAGCAACAAGATATTATATCCAATACAATTTTACATGATAAAAAATCATATCTATAGTATTTTTAAATAATAGTCATAAAAATGATGTAAGTGGTTTTACCTATTTTCACAATTTAAGGGTGTCTCTTTAGTTATTCAAACGACATTAGTTTCACTTGAATTTTTTTAATCTTTATTGATTTTTACTTTTACCCCCCTTAATATGGTGATAAGCTTCACTTCCTTGGATTAATAATATTATTAGCTTAATAGTTTTATTGAATTAACCGTGAATAATTCAAATTTGTGGATACAACTTTAATTAGTGTGTTGAGTAAATATTTATTTCACATCTAATATTTAGCAGCAATAAAAGTAGATACATTTATTTACACTAATTTTACGAAAATCAGAAAGCACATGAAAGAGAAATCTTTAGTGATCAACAACTCCTCTAAAAATAGAAACAAAACCAAGTTCCGCTTATGAAGTTTACGTTTCCTATTTTTAATCTTATCATATACGTTTTTGATATAAATGGATGGACAAGTGTTATTTCTAGTCGTTTTGATCAAGATTCCAAAACTTATTTTTTTTAAAAAAATATTATTTTTTTTACGAGCGTTTTTCACAAATCAGTTAAAAAAATGTACAATTGCAATAAATATGTTTGACTTAAAGAAGTTTTGCCGAAAATAGCCAATTAAATAAAAGACTTGTACGAATTGACAAGTGCCATTTTTATTTTAGTAGTTCTCTCTCCATCCATTGTTTGACAGGGTATACTAAAAATAGATATTTAAGATTAATTGTTAATTCAACTAATCACGAAATAATTAATTATTATTATTTTCAATTATATCCTTAATAATTAGTTCATTTTATTTAATTGAAAAGTTATGTAAGCTTTTGATATACTTGCTATAGTAGAATTATATTAGTCAAGTTATACTTTATATTAAATTTTTCTTGAAAAAAGTATATGATCTTATTCTGACAAATAATTGTGGACAAGGAAAAAACATAAAAGGATTTAAATCATAAATTTTAACATGTAAAAGTTAATTAGGGTGGACTTAATAAGACACGAGTATAGTATTGGTTAAGTGTTTAGAATTGTGTTTAATTAGGGAATGTTACGTGTAACAGAATTCTGTTACACATATCTTTAATGCTGTCTATCTGAATTTAAACATGCGTACACAAAAACTGCACCGCTACTAAATTAAGTTAGAACTAAATATATTGAAATTTCGGACATAAATATAAAGATATTTGTGCATTATCCCTACATAGAACAATAAGAATTCTTTTAATTTTTGGTACAACTAATAATGACTCTTTTGTGGAAGTCTTATTTTTCATCCCAAAATATTGGTCAATTCTTCTTTAAAAAATCAAAATACGTAACTTTATAATTAGTTCAACAAAAAAATAATTATTATTTACCCTTATTTTTACCTTAAAATAGTAAACTTTTTCTTCAAAACTACCACAACTTCGCTAATAACACATATAAGGCTATTATTATAAATATATATTTCCTCCGTCCATTATTTTTTATCATAATTTCTATTTTTAGAGTCAAACTATAAGAATTTCGATTAACATTTTAAGATGTATTTTTCATCATATTGATATGCGAAAAATTGCAATTTATAGTACTTTTTATATAGTTATTGGATATCTAAATTTTTTGTTTAAAATATTGAATTAATGTAATTTAATTTGATTTTAAAAATTAATCAAATTGACTTTTAAAAAATACGTCGTGACAAATAAAAATGGACGAAGGAAGTATATTTCAGGTCATTCCTTCATTCACTTTTATTTTAAAAAATAAATTATCATTTTAATATACTAAAACATTATAAATATATTTTGTATTTAACATTAATTATTTAATCCTTAAATTGTTTTCAAAATCTAATGAGTATTAAATATTAGCTAACTTAAATATTATAATATCATACGGGCAAATAAAAATAGACAAAGAAATATTATACTTTAATTACTTGTCTATTTTTTTTGTCCATTTTAACAAATTAAGAAAGAATAATTTTTTTATTTATTAGATCCTTAATTAATTACTTTGAAAAAATCTAAAAATTCTTATAACTTCTAAGTTTTAAATTTATCTTCTTCATAATTAATATGTGTAAAATGATAAAATTATTATGTCAATAATTATTTTTAAATCAGGTGTGTCAAAAATGGAGAAATAATAAAAAAACAGATCTGTCAAAAGGATATGGAAAATCAATATGGAATCTAACAATAGTAATTTGTACACGTGGTGTGAGTTTATAAGATGGAAAGTAGTATTCCTTTCGTTTTAAAAAAAATAATCTAGTTTGATTTAGAACGAAGTTTAAGAAAAATTTTTTATTCTTGTGGTTCAAAATTGAAGTTATATCAAATGTACCAAAATGTATTTTAATCTTGTGGTATTAAATATACCAAGTGAAAATTTAAAGTTAAATAGTTGTTTTTTTTAAACGAACTAAAAAAAATATGATCATTTTTTTCAAGGGAAAGAAGTATTAATATAGGAGATTTTCCCAACAGTTTTCATTTACACACATGGGTTAAGTATTCATAAATAAAAGAGAAAAATCTGTTTATAAGTTGGAGAGTAGTATAAATATAGGAGATTTTCCCAACAGTTTTCATTTATACACATGGGTTAAGTATTCTTAAATAGAAAATCGGAAGTATTATAAATTCTCACACAAAGAAACCACGTTTGCTCATTTTCGTTATTCCCTTAAAAACATGGGAAGATGAAAGAAAAAAACTAACACATAAAAAGATTGTGAGTTTACTTTCATTGATTTTCTCTCTGTATCATTATTTTTTTTGTGTAACAGAAATAATATCGCGTTACGATACGAAGAAGATGATGGAGATAAAGAAAAAGTTAAAAGGATCAAATGTATTGATTGGGATGTTAATAGTTCAAGTGATAGCAACTGGATTACAACTTCTTTCAAAAGTGATTTTAAGTCACGGGACATTCGTTTTTGCCCTAATGACTTATCGTCATGTTGTTGCTACTCTATGCATAGCCCCTTTTGCTTTAATTTGGGAAAGGTTTGTTACTTTTTATCGATGCTAATCTTTGAAATTTTTGTGATCTTTGTAAATTAATTTATCATTTTTTGATTTAATTTGTAGGGATAGTTTGATGAAAGTTACGTGGTCAGTTTTATTCTGGCTGTTCATGATCGCATTAACTGGGTAAGTTTGTTGTTGTTTAGAGTTATCGTATTTATGGATTGTGTAACTAATTAAAAAGGCTTTATGTTTACCAACCCACGTACGGGGAATTGAGCCATTTCATGACGATACATACATGCGCCACCTTTCATAGTTTCATGACAAATGTCTCTTTTTTCCCTTTTTTTCGCAACACATTTATTCTGAATTGAATTTATGAAATACATTGAATATGTTATTATTATTTTGATATTTTATTTTATTTTTGTGAAATTAAATCGGAAATAGAAATTTGAAAAATAAATTTTTTAGATAAGCAATGAAAATAATATATTTAATGTAATCCGCAAAATCAAATATCAAAGTAAGATATACTATGTGTTGCTGATAATTTGTTGATTTGCACTTGTGGACCATGCATTGAGTTTTATACAGTGTGATGTGAGATAATTTAAACTTGCATTAGATTCTATATTTGGTATGGATTAGCACTAACTAATCTTTATGAACAATTTGGTGATCTTATTGTTTGGTAGATTTTAGTGTAAATAAGCTAAGATTTCATTGAACTTCTTGGGTTAGCTAAGAGCTAGAAATGAAAGGAATTTATTTATTTATTCTATTAAGAAAGGATTAGGCTTCACTCCATTTCTTATTATCTCTGTTTCTTCAAGTTTCTACTTTAATAAAGAACGTATCATTTCGAAATTAATAATTTAGATTTAATTAACTAAAATAAGAACAAATTAAAGAAAAGGGAAGCTCAATTAATAAACATGTAAAAATTAACTTAAAATATAGAAGCTAATAATCAAAGTTTAAAAAGTTCCAAATGGAGGATATATCAAAAATAAACTAATGAGAAAATATTTGACACTAATAAAAGATTCTTTCACCATTCGTCATAATGTTGATCTCTATGAGAAAATTTACAAACTTCAAATGCTAGATCGTAAAAATCTGCTAATGAAGACCTTACCATTTCTATTATAAAGATTATTTTTTTAAGATTTCTATTATGAAGATGAAGAAAAGAGTGTACCTATCCTCCCCATATGGGCTTATTCATAAGTCTTTAGGTGAAGGAATAATGGGCCAACTAAGTAAGGAGCAGCTCTTAATGGATGGACTAGGCCCAAATAAAATCTCCAAAACTATTTTCATGATTGATCAGTATTCCTCCTTTGTGTATCATGTGGATACTTTTTTATGTATTGTAATACTTACAAATTACAATCTTCAAGTATTTGCGTTATTTATTTGATTTAATACTAGCATTTTGCATAGCTTCTTAATAGTTTTGTACCTATGTAACAGGATCATCATGGCTATGGGTTTTTTCTATTATGGCCTCAAAGAGACAAGTGCTACATATGCTACTAACTTTCTCAATCTAGTTCCAATTGTGACCTTTATCTTCTCAACTGTGTCACGGTAAGAAACTACTCGATGTTTCGGACATGTAATTTATATATCGATTAGCTCCTTTAATTTGTTCTGATTCTGCGTTGTATATATGCAATTGTTGTAGTGTGGAAAAGTTAAGATGGAAGACGAGGCTTGGTAAAATTAAACTTTTAGGTGCAATTTTGTGCTTGGCTGGAGCATTGACAATCACTTTTTACAAAGGGAAAGTTTTCTATATCAGTCATCACCACAAGCATCAAAACAGTTCCAATTATCATGAGCATAAACTTCGTGGGACTATATTTTTGATGTGTAGTTGTATGTCTTACGGTTGTTGGTTCCTTATACAGGTAAACTTGTGCTTATATTGTTCAAAATTGACGTATATTAAGACGCGTATTTTATGATGTGAAATTGTGTTACAGTCTAAGGTGTCCAAACTGTTCCCATACAAATATTCTGCAACGTTTATTATATCCATCATCGCGACTATCCAAAGCGCGATTATTGGAGTATCAATGGATAGAAGAAAAGCCTCTTGGAAGCTGGGATTCGATATGCAGCTAATTACAATTTTTTACTCGGTAAGAATACTTAATTAGCCAATCATAAACAGGTTCGTCGTAACTTTCTCAGAAGTACGATTTTGTATTTAGTGAATCAACTAGACTGTGGTAGATTTGCTTGCTCACATTTATAATTCATAAAGTTGTAATCCTGAATACGCTTTGCAGGGCGCATTGGCAACGGCAGCAACATTGTGCCTCATATCATGGGCAGTTACAAAAAGAGGACCAACTTACCCTTCTATGTTCAATCCTCTGTCATTGATATTTGTAGCTATCGCGGAAGCTTTCTTCCTTGGTGAAGAAATCAGTATCGGAAGGTAAAAAAAGAATAAAAATACGATCCTTCATGTAATTCAAGATATATGTAGTAATAAATCTTGTTTATTGATTGCAGCTTGCTTGGCATGTTTCTTATCATAGTGGGATTGTATTCATTCCTTCGGGCAAAAAGCAAAGAGTTCAGTCAAATTGGATCACCAAATGTAGGGGACGCTGAAGTACCATCACCTGAAATTGAAGCAACAACGCCTCGTTCAAACATGGAATTACCAATTTTAGCACGCGAAAGTGCTACATTTCAATCAACAACAATACAAGTTGCTAGTCCAATTCTAAAACAAGACGAAGACGAAGAAGAAGAAGAAGAAAAACAATGCATATGATATGGTTGTATGTTTTTGTGGATGCTAATGTAAGGGCAAAGAGTACTAATTTTGTGCAACAACAAACAAAAACATAGTAATTAAAGAGTATTAAAAATTTTGTGAGTAATGGTGATGCTATGATTTTTTGTTTTTTAAAATAGGAGTGTGCTGTTCAGATTCCAAAAGGATCAATTTTGTCCCTTGGAATATTTGAAGAGTCAGTAACCCTCAGGTGTTTGTTTATAAAACACTAAAATTAAAGAAAGAAAAAATATTCAATCTATATATATAAGTCAACTTGGTTCGGACTTGCGTCCTACTATGTAGCTTGTCAAACTTGTTTTTAACTTTGTCACATGACAACATTATTAAGACATTGATTGGTTAATTAGTTAAATAAACATAATATATATCATGTCGTCACATACTAAATTCATGGAGAATTCGATTTAAGTTGACAATTTTTTTCTATGGTCTTGAACGGCCAGAAAAGTTAATATCCACAACTATTTTCCACTCAATAAGTGTCCCATTAATGCTGATTACTTTTTAATATTTTGCACACCCTTCGTGAAATGTTTTACTCCGTCACTATCGCGATGATGATGTTTAAAATTAGCTCATTAAAATATGATTCATCCATTCCATTTAAGTTCGAAGGGTTATCCATCCATCAATTTATTTGCTCAACTTACATTGATCCGCCCAATTCAACCATTGGGTCGATACATTGTCAATTTATTGAAAAAAAAAGTTTTTTTTTATTTGATATGTTATGTACCGTCATAATGAAGAAAACAATTTACTAGACACTTAATTATTAAAAGATAAAATGAAAATTTAGTTAAAGAATAGGTAAATTGGGTTATGACCTACTCTTTTTTGGGTCGTTATTGACACAATTTATTTTGATCAGTTTGAATTCAATCAAACCCGTTCATTTGACATTACTGTCTATTTGCAGTCCAGCATAGTGAGCAATCGTTGAGGTCTCATTGTCATTGAGAGGGCTAACCAGAAAATAGAGAAAGATTTTAAAAGTAATACTCAAAAAAGAAGAAATCATTTACGATCAAAACAAAAAGTCTTCATAAGAACAGTGAACAATATATATTACTAATATCTACATTAAATTTACTTCATTGAAAGGACTTTCTAAAGTGGGAAATTTTTTTTGCTTGACGTAGTCATTAAACTACTTTTGATTATAAATTAATTATAGACTTGATTTTGTTGTTGGACTTTTGGCGACAAGCAGAGACAATTTGGCTTTTGATGTGTTAAAAAAAAGGGCAAACCGAAGTCAAAACTCAAAATAGAGTTTAAATGGTGCCAAATGGAGTTTTATTAGTGATCCAATTTATATGTTAATATGGAGTCAAAAGGGTAAAAGAAATTGTCAAAAAATTCAAAAAAGCACATCAATTTCTTTTTAACCAAAAGAACAAACGCTCCATCAAAAGCTATTTTTTCTGACAAAATAACGTTGTTACTTAACTTAAAAAACATAAAATCGCTACCCTTACACCCAAAGTGAAAAATATACTAATTCTGTTCAATTGTCTTTCACTTTTTTTTTAAAAAAAAATTATCGTTGCCTGGCAAGCGATTTAACAAAAAAATTCTACTTTTAAAGAAAATCGCTGCGATTTCAAATTTTAAAAAGTTTTTTTTTGGAGAAAAACGTTGCAGGGGCAGCGACGTTTAAAAGAAAAAAATTAATAAAATCGCTGTTGAGACAACGATTTTTATGTAACGACATCAATTTTGTCAGAAAAAAATCACTCACTCAAAAGCAATTTTATCTTTTGATTAAATAAAAAATTGATGTGTTCTTTTGAAATAAACTCATGTTAATCTTATCTAAAATTAATCTTATATAAAACCTTACTAAATGAATTTAGTGAATGGGATATGACAAATTAGACATCCTTTTTTTTTTTGGTTATTTCATGCTTAGTAGTATATAGTTGTCTTGGATTGGACCCATAAAACGAGTTCAGAAATATTATCTGTCGGTGCGCCTAACACTATGATTTGTTTTCTGTCTTAAATACTCAAACCCAAAAAAAAAATTATTTTTACATATAAGATAAATTATTAGCTTATACATAATAATTTTATTGTATTAAATCTAATGATAATCCTAATATATTGTGATATTGTTTGCTAAAGGATAAAGTTAGTACACTAGTGCACCTTATGTGTCATTCGTTTTCTTACTAATATTGACTTTTAATATGAGAGTTTATTTGCATATCTAACAATCTTACATTCGAACTTAGTTTCATATGGCATATTATCATTATAATATTGAGATTTGTATTGAATTTCTTTTTATTTGCACTCTTTAATCTTTACCATAATTGTATTTATTTTAGAAAAAAAATTTCAATATAAAAATATTTTTTTTGATAAAAAATAAATATTTTATATCAAGCATTGTAATAAGCTTGAACGTTGAGCCCCACATAGGCTCACTAATGAATGATTTTAAATAATTTAAAGAGAAAAAAAAAACTGATTTTTTAAAAATTTGGCAGGTTTGTTTTGATACATATAAGTGGTGTAGCGGTCCTGCATTCTTGTCTGTGTAATCCAACTGTCCCTCAAAAAGCTCCAGCTTAGCTCACCGACACACCAATAAAAAGTCTCCTTTTGCATTTTAAAATATTTAAAAAATAATTAAAAGAAGAAAAACAAATTAGTTTATTGTTGTTTTTTAACCAGTAGAATAATAGTAAAGAGAACAATCATTACTATCAACCGACAGAATCTACCAATGTTCACATTTCTTGTTATTATTTATTATAAAATAAATAAATAAATAAATAACCTGTACTGCTTCTGGGACAAATTAACTAATTAATTAATTAATTGTTTTACCTACAACTTAAATATCCTTTTTGGCCTAAATGTCATCGTAATATTGGAACACCTGTCTTTTTTATTAGGGAAAAAGATTCTTCTTATTATCATAAAAAGAAAAAAGAAAAAAAAAACCTTGTTATTTTTTTGACAAAAGAATTTAGCTAGCGTTTGGTCATAAATTTTTAAATATTTTTGACAAATATTATTTTGGTGTAAAATTTCACCATGTATTTGGCTATAATATTTGGGAAATATATTTCATTTTTTTAGAAAAATATAATTTATACCCATAAGTTTTAAAAATATCAAAACTAAGCATAAGTTTTATTACAAGTCAATTTGGATCTTTGTTACAACAATAACGAATAGTGTCCATGACACTAGAGCAATGTGGTAATTTGGAGTGAGTGCAACAAATATCATTTCATACATCGGGAAGTAGACAAAACACATGACTTTGTTATCTTGAGTCAATTATTCATCATTTTCATCAATAATCATATCATCATTTAACATTCACCGAATGTTTCATCACTATTTTGGAATTAACGTTAAAAAATTATGTAATACAACTTCAGAAACTACAAAAGCTGTTTTTGTAAAAGATAAAAATTTAGGATAAAATTTCAACTTTTAAAAGATACCAAAATAATGAGATTTGACACAGATACAAGAAAAAACTAGTATTTGATATTTGAGATATTTGCCAAAAATATTTGTTAAATAATAACAACGTGTATGGACAAACACTATTTGCCAAGTTTTTTTCCAAATATTATTTGAAAAATCTATGGCCAAATGGGCCTTAGTTTAGAGAGTTGAAGGTATTCTGTCATTTTATTTATTTAATAAATAAATAACACAAAATGATTTTCAATGGTGCAAGAAATTATATTTTTTTTTTGTTAAAGGGACAAAAAACAGAATTCATGTAAATGGTTATTTTTTTCGAGAGTAAAATTATATTTTTTAAAACTTTTTAATTTACTTATATTAAGCTTCAAAGAGGTAAATCTAGAATTTAGAATTTGAAGACGATAGGGGTTGGGTGCACCATTAACGGTTAATACACGTTTATTGAAGCATGCTACACAATGTCGATTTGTATGATAAGTTTATTAAATATAATTATGTAAAACAAATGTACTAATGTATAAATATGAGTTAATTAACTCTATTAGATCATGTTTTCTTTGTGGAGTTGTTATTTTAAAATTCACTTTACAACAAGATGTCGCAAGGTCGAAATCAGAAAATGAGATTCGAGCCCAATCCCCTCACCTATGTGTGTGTAACTCAAACCTTTGCGCCCAAATAGTTTTATCTATCTCAAAGTATGTATATATATAATTTTTTGAAGTTAACAACATGTGCAGTTGTAAACCCTTACATGGACACGTGGGTCTGCCTCTGCCACATCAGAATGGGTGGTCGGCACTTTTCTTAGATATTTTTATATTTTTTCTTATAAAAGTTAGTCTTTTGTGGAGTTAAATTAGGTTTAACGTTTAGTTTTATCAGATAATTTATACAAATATTTCCTTTAGAGGTTATTATTTAGATTTTGTCTTGCTCTGAGTTCGGAGCAAAAATTAATTTATCATGAAATATCTATAAAATTTTAGATTGTAATTTTAAAAAGTTCAAAAATGTTAAGGGAAAAAAACTCATTTATTAAGAAATTATCCTAAAAGAGTAATAACTAGCAAAAATTTCTAATTTCTATCATGATATCAAACCTAAACTCTATCATAATTTTGATATACTTGATATTGGGGATAAACTATATCAATATTCAATTTTAGGACCGTTAATTTAAGACATAACTAAAAGTTTTTTTTTTTCTTTCAAATATACTATTTTGAAATTGCTTCAAATATGCGGCATAAAAATTGCATAAATTCGTGCCTAAAAATTGAAAAACTTTAGATATGCTTTTATTGGAAGCTCGACTTTGTTAAGATCAAATATCAGATATTTTTGTGTAAAGTTTGGTCATGTTTTTTAAGGTCAACTTAAGATAGTTTCTACTAAACATTTGTTTACTAAAGTTGTAACCTTGCCAAGTTTGAACTTTAGAGATGTAATAATTGCACTTCAACAACATAATATCTTACAAAGACTAATTTTAGGCTTTTTTTTTTCTTATTAAGGTTATAATTTTGAAAAGACAAAACTTCAATCAACAATTCGATATGGAGTTCAAGCATATATATAGAATTATACTTTACATATTTTAATATGAAATTTAGATAAATACAATTTTTTCATAGAAAAGATAATAGTACTTCTTCAAATTTTAATAATTTATTGTATGAATGGTGAATTTAACAAACTATTTTGCCCCAATAGTAATACCATAGTCTATTTTGGCCACAATAGTAATTAATACCATTGTCCTCAAAAAATGTTAACAACACCCACTTAATTCAAATTTACTTTTCATATTCAAAATTATTCATAACATTATTTATCAAAATGTTTATGAGGTTATGGATTAAATATATTATTTGAGGAGCTGACTTAAAATGCAATTAAAAAAAAAATCGAGTGGGTGAACCCCCTTTGACTTAAGCAAATGAAAAAGATCAGATTTGAACTAGAAGTTACAACAACCATGAAATTGTCAATTGATTCTATTTTTATGTGGCAAATATCTATGTTAATTGTATCCACAAAATGCAGAATCCAAATAAATGGGCCAAATGTTATCCTTAAGATAACTAATAACTGGACATTAGCAAATACAGTTTTTATCCTAGGTGTTTATTTAGATCTTCTACTCATTTTATAATTTTATTGATATGTTAGCCAGGTGATTTTGACAATTACATGTACATTAACAAAGATAGACACATAAATCGAATAAAATACTTATAACTTAGATATAAATAAAATTAAATAGTCAAAAATCCTTTCTATATGATACACCCTCCATCACAATTTATATCTCAGCGTTTGATTGGTATAATGTCTAAGATATTATTACATCGTTCTAAAAAGAATGGGCTAGTTTGACATAATATCGAGTTGTAACAAATAAAGACTTTTGAATCTTGTGGTTCTAAATTAAAGTTATGTCAAATGTACAAAATTATAATCCCGTGGCCTTAAATTTGTTAAATGAAAAACTGAAATCAAAATGTTACCAATAAGGAAGGAGATAGATCATTCTTTTTGAAACAAACTATAAAAAAAAGTCATTCTTTTTGAAACGGAGGACTACTACCAAAATTATCAAGTTTGATTTTTTACCTCCCTAGAATAAAATGTTAGTGAAATTCAATAAAAATGAAATGCGAATGATAGCCATTAAAAGTCGTCATGTAAAATAAATGCTTATTTGAGTTATTTCTTTTTAATCATAATAATAGTCACATAAATATTTATCACTTATTTTTGTTATGATTTTCAAAAAGAATTCACTTAGATGAGCGCACAAGTGAATGTACGAATTTGAGAAAACAGTGGGCGAAGGGTGGGAACCCAAAAACATGTAGCTGTCTGCTTCAGCCACAGATTTTTAACCGAAAGTATTTTGGCTATTGAGTAACCTTTAAAGCTACTTACTTTATAATCAAACTAAAGAATATAAATATGAAAGAGTCATCATTCTAAATTAAAGTTAACGACACACGCACAAAAAAAAAAGAGTCAAATTGTACCATTCTATCGCCTCAAATACAAATGTGTGGGACCAGTAATTTCAATATGTCAATTATTTTTATTCAAAAAGAAAAATGTCATAAAATATTGTTTAAGTATTAAAAATGATATAAAATTGCCTTAGCTTCAAAATACCCTTCCCATCCACCTATTGGTTCCAAATACCCTTGTCATTCACCTTTGGGTTCAAAATTGACCACTTATTTAACGGTTTTAAATTTAAATTATTTATATATTTTTGTAAATACTTCACACTAATTTAATTTATTAATATAATTTTTAAACCAACTCAATATCCACTCATTACTAACTAAACCCCACCCAATATAATATCGCCACCAATTTTTTTATATATAAATAGTTTAAATTTAAAATTAGTGTGAAGTATTTTTAAAAATATATAAATAGTTCAAATTTAAAATCGCTAAATAAATGGTCAATCTTGAACACAAAACAAAGGTGGATGACAAAGACATTTTGGAGCCAATAGGTGGATGAAAAGGGCATTTTGAAGCCAATAGGTGGATAGAGGGTAATTTTGTACCATTTCCAATACTTCGAAAGTATTTTAGGCTCTTTTCTGTATTCGAAATGCTAGAATCACATATCTATTTATTTCTCGAGGTAAATTTAGTCAAATATATTCTTTTAAGGAATTTTAAACAGAATTTTCATATAGTTATAAAATATTTTAAGTATATAATTATTAATTTAAAATATTTAAATAAAATAAGAGAATATTATAGTTAAGAAATACTTTATAAATTATTCAATTAATAATTTATATTTCTCAGATCTCAATTTATATAATATGTATAAGATTTCGAAAGTTAAACGGGTTCTTTCTAATTTCGAATGGAAGTAATCAACACGTGAATTAACCACGGGCTTCAGGGAACTAGGAGTCAATTTTGTATACAGAAAATCAACTCTCAACTTTTTATATAACACAAGAAGTTATCAAAATCCATCTTTTTTGTCAATTTGTTTTTCACTATTATCACATTATGATGGGGACAAGGAATCAAGGATGGGTTCGAATCATTTATATTTATCGAGGAAAGTAATCTAATGAAAATCATCTTTATAAGTTATATCATTTTTTATTTGAAAAATTCAATAAAATTACATTTTTAATTCCTTTAGAGTATCTTTGAATTCACTCATAAAAAGTGAAACCGATTTATCGTTAGTTCATGCATTATTTTCCGCTTAGACGTGACGCACGGAACAATTTTTGAGCCAATGCCTTCCCACTTGGTTGCCTAAATACATGATACACCAAGGCGAATTTAAAATTAAAGATTTTATAATGATTTAAATTAATATACCATAACAATTGAGTATTTAAATATACTTAACAAATAGTCAAATATTTTATTTTCATGGAAGAATTGAGAAAAAAATTATTAAATTTTTATTACACAGATAAAATTTTAAATCCGCCACTGCCTATCCATAATTCTATAAACATTACACAGACATATCTTGTCTTCATCAATATCACAACTTTTGGCAAAGACAAGTTATTCTGGCGTTGAGGCCCACCTTATGTTCATCTTTTACTGATGAATGCTACACATAGTTTTGATCTTATCCCAGTTTTCATTTTTCCTTTGATTTGTGACTTTTGTGGATATCTTAAGATAAGAATGAACTATTAGCCAATATAATTACATTACAATATGTTAATTTAGTATGACTTTTTGTTCTTATAAATGTTTTAACAAATTAGATATTTGTTGTAAATTACAAAACAGTCTAGATTTTGATGTAATATTTAAAATCATTCATTTCATAAGCATAAATAGGAAACGGTTTTGTATATTTATACAAAAACCAAATTAAAGAGACGTCTTCTATACAAAGTTTTCTTATTCATAATAAACATTTTTTTTTTGTTATTCACTACTCTTAGCTTAATGTTTAGAGGTAAAGGACAAATCCATTCGTATATTATACTCTTAAGTCCTTACGTATATTTTTATTTGTCGCACTTTACTTCATAAAAGTTAATTTTGTCTAATCTTTGAATATTATATTAGATTAATTTAATATCAAAATATAAAATTTTGATAATATATAAAAAAATATTATAAAATTACACTATTTTCTTATTAATATGATAATAAAAATAGATATCTTATACTATTGGCCAAAGTCCATAAACACTTACTCTTAAAAAATAAAACGTTGTTGTAAATCCATTGTATATGTGGATGATCCATTAGAGTTATCCAACAATTAATTGGATTCATGTATTAGTGTTTCCAATGTGATAAGATATCAAGGTGATATGAACCTTGATGATAACTATGTAAATTTTCAAGGTGATATTTGACTATGATATCTCAACACTATAAATAGAGATATCATTCACCATTGTATGACATACTTGAATAAGAAAATTATTTCCTCTATCTTATACTTCTTGTCTTTTTCATCTTATATTCTGAGCTTTCTTTACAACAAACGTGATATATAAATTTAATGAAAAAGAATTTTTACAAAGGCAAATATTTAACTAACCAATTGTTAACTACTAACTACTCCTACTAACTATATATATATATATACTTCTAATAAAATTCAGTTTACAGCTAACTGCAGTTAGTAACTTCTATACATGTGAAGGTGGTTTGTACCTTTACACAATTGTATCCGAATTGATTTTATTTTATAATCTAAGCTAAAATTAATCTATTTTTATTTATTGTATATCTTCCGATGAACCGACTCCTAGTTTTGGAGTTTTGGATCAAGTTGATACGTTGTTGTCTTAGTTAGTACACCTCATTTTGATTTATATGATAATGTTTAATTTGATACAGAATTGATAAAGAATAACAGAAAATATTTAGAAATTTAGGTTTGAACATAAATTATAGATATTGTGGCTATAGATAATACTATTACGAATCAGGAACATAAAGTTAAAATTATATAATTTTCTCTATGTTAATTTTAACTAAGAAAACAAATAAATTCTTGAATTTTTGAGAGTCTTAATTAAAAGTATTTAAAGTGTATCTAATATCCATTAATATTTTTGATTTTAAACATGTCATATATAATTTAAATTTATATAATCGTCTAAAATTAAATACATTTCTTAATTAAACATACAAATTAAAACTGAAAATTACTTAATATATATAAATATATATATATATTTTTTTAGATCGAAAGAGAGAGAGTAAATTTCTTATGTAGTGAAATTAGGTGTTAATCAAAAGGTCAAACAGAGGTATTGTTGGAGTATTTCTCATAACAACGTTTATGCATAAAATAAATTGGCCCTTGGGATGAACCTTAAATCTCGATGCATAAATGTTAGAATATGTTATTAGTATTTCTCGTAACAACATTTATGCATAAAACAAATTGGCCCTCGGGATGGACCTTAAATTTCGATGCATAAATATTGAATATGTTATAAGTATTTCTGGTAATAACGTTTATGCATTAAAACAAATTGGCCCTTGGGATGGACCTTAAATCTCGATGCATAAACGTTGAATATGTCATAAGTATTTCTCGTAACAACGTTTAGACGAAAAAAATTTGTCTAGGAATTAAACCACATTTTTATCTAAAATTATTTCACAAAATTGGTATTAACTTATAAGTTTTTATTGAAAATAATTTTTCTATCTTTGTGGTAGGATGAAATTTGTTTACTCTATTTTTGTATACTCTACTTTATGCAATTACATTGAATATGTATTATTATTGTAATATTAACTTACAAGATTTTAGTTATATATATAATGGTATAGTAAAACACTAGGTTAATTCAAACCTAACATATGACGAGAGAAATTCATCCTGCTATTGCAATCATATTATTACGAAAATATTGCATTCGAAAAGAGAGAGAAATAATATGCTTATTTTAAAAAATGATATTCTTTATTTAAAATATTAATGATAGAAATATTTTTAAATCAAACTATTTTGAGTAAGATATTTTTATCAATTCACATAATTAAAAAATATTTGCATTCCCATTTATAAATAGTTTAGTGTAATATACTATGTAATAAACATAATAAAAGAAAATAAATAAAAACTTAAGCTAAGTGACAAACTATTAAAAAGTCAAATGATAATTCTAGAACAAAATTAATAAATACGGTAATAAAAGCTTTTAATCGATAGATGGTAATTGTAGGAAAAAAGTTTTTTATTATTATTATTATTTACTATTGTGGCTTTTAAATAATTTGAAAAAATGTATTAAAAAAATATTAAAATTTTAGGGAAAAAAGATTTTTTTTAGTTAACTTAAAAGTAGAAACTAATGGCTCAGGAGTTCTAAATCAACTCCAACTTTTTCATAAACTTGTTACCATCAAATATTATAAAATATATTTGATTACATTCAATATTAATATTAGATAAAATAAAAAATATGATATAATAATAATAATAATAAACAAATTATAGCAGCAGCAATAATAAATTAATAATAATAATAGTAATAATATATATATAAAAAAGAAAAAAAACAACCAAAGGAGAAAAAAGAAATATAAAAGATAAGGAGGGAGAAAAACGTAGGAAAAAATAAAATATTACTCTTAAATATTTAATTTATGTTAGTTGTATTTTCAGAAAATAAATAACAAATCAACAAAAGAAAGAAAAGAAACAATAAAGCGTAGGAAAAACAAATTTCATTAATTTTCAAATATTTTGTTGAAATTCAAATATATAGCTTATAAGAAAATATGCATTATTTTAAAAAATTAAGAATAAGCAAGGTAACAAAAATATTTTCTTTCTAAAAAAAGATATTATATTAAATTTAAATTTAAATGATATTTGAGTTCAAATAGAATTCTAACTTTTTAACCTCTTTTATTTATATTTTCACAATATCATATAATGTTAATCTTCATATTTTTTCATCACCGATCATTAGCTTCATTGGTGAGTTTACTACCTTCTTCATATTCTTTATTTTATTATAGATTTTTTTAAAAATATTTTTATTTTTTATATGCAGATGAGAGATTGTCTATTACAAACTAAACCACATCTTGAATTGAAGTAAGTAATTTTTTTCATTATTATGTTTTTCGTTTATTTTTTTAATATAATCAAACCAGTAGTACTGCTTAAATTATTTGAGATGCAATATATGTTAAGAGTATTAGCAAGGTAAACAATATACTACACAATATTTTTATAATTAGTTTTTTTTTTACTTGTATGTATATGAATTTTTTTAATATAATGAAAGGTTAGTTTAAGGGACATGAGAACAACAAGCTTTTATAGGTTTATTATAATTAGCTTTTTGATAAAGCATAAACAAATAAATCGATAATAGATAGATGAATTAAATGAGTAAATTTATCACGTGGGGAATTTCAATCTATATGAAATTTGAGTTGGAATAGAATTCTAACTTTTCTCATAGATTTGAAATAGAAATTCATAGCCAGAAGAATTCTAAATCAACTCATACTATTTTATAAGTTTATCTTTTTCAAATTTTACAAAATAAATTCCAATAAAGTTGATTTACTTTTAAAGATATAAAATTAATACTAACAATAGTTATAATAATAATAATAATTAATATATAAATATTAATAGTAATACATTGCTACGGTATTAATAATAATAATAAATATAAAATATAACAATCAAAAGAAAAAATGAAGATACACGAGGGAAAGATAAAAGAAAAGCAAAATATAGGAAAAAATAAAATATCCTAAATATTTATCTCAATTTAAATATATAATTTATTAGAAAAATATATATTATATTTTCAACAATCTAGGATAAGGAAGAAAAATAAAAAGATCTTTTTTTTAAAAAAAAAATGGTGGTATTTAAATTTAAATTCAAATGAGATTTGAGTTGGAGTGAAGTTCCAACTTCTTAACCACTTTTATATATATTCCTACATTAATAATTAATATTAAACTACCTTTTTTTTTTTTATTGATCATTAGCTTTATTCGTATATTAATTTACTATTTTTTTTATATGCAGATTATATTACACGCTATGTTTTTTGCTTCTATATACAAATTTGGATTGAAGTAAGTATTCTAATTTTAATCGTTTATTTTTAAGAAATTAGTACATTTAATTGAGTAAATGAAAAATATATTTTTATTAAGAATTTTTGGATGAAAACAAGCCATCGTAGAACTAAGAATACTCTAATTTTTGTTTAGATGAATTTCTTTTATCATTTATTATTTTTAATAGTCATCTAGATAATTGATTTTCTTGTTATTTTATTGATAATTGTGAAATTTTATACAGGCCATCTTACAGGCTTACAAATACATTAAATATGTAAGTTGCTCAGTCTTTTTTTTTTTTTTTGAAAGTTTCTCTCATATATTATATATATATAAGAGAAATATTCTCAAAAAATGCTATTTTTATCACCAACTCATTTTCACAATAAGTCATTAATCAAGTACATTTCTCCAGGTGCATGGACCAAACCCCACATCATCTATTTATATATTTACTAGAGACTAGCACACAATTTACAAGATATATAAATTATTTCATATCATAATAATAATAATAAATCTTTTTCAATATGTATATATATATATATTTATAAATGAAATCAAGAAAAAATAAATGTATGCAAGTTTTATTTTTATAGAGATTTTTTTTATACGTTCTATTCAACATATTACTGTCGAATGGAAAAAAAAGGACATCCATTATTGTGAAGCACTTTGCCGCCGTTCACTTTAATTTCTTTTTACTTGTTGTAATTATTAAGGAAAATAACACTTTTAGTAAATTTTAATAAGTTATAAAATATTCATTAGCAAAAATAAATAGAAAACATTATTCAAATAATTAAATATTAAATAACACAAAAAATAATTAAAGGATAAAAAAGCTATTGACTCTTGATGATTTAATTCTTCTCATATTTTTAAATTGGGCAGGTTTTAATATATTTGCTAAGTAGGACCCACGTATGATATTCAGAACAAATCATACACTTAGAATAGCCCTACAAATTAAAAGGTCGAAGAATATTGTATTTTTATTTCAAAAAAGTAAAAAACAATTAAAAAAAAGTCCAAAATAAAGTAGAAATAGGAGAGGAGGAGAAACATTCACTGGCACCCATGAAAAAAGAACAAATTATATATTTCAACTTCCCCACTTCTCTCCATTCATAACAATTTTCATATATTTTTTTTTCCATCTCTCTAAAAAAAATCCGTATTGGTTCTTTTTCTAAAAAAGTTTTTCCATAAAAATCTTGTATTTATTTTTGTCAGAGTTCCATTGTTGGTAAAGGATATTGGCGGTTTCTGTTGGGTTTATAAATCATCAATCATTGGGTTTATACATTGGGAAAATTTTGTATGTTGTAATAATACGTTTGTGTTGAATTGAATTGAAGTATGGGAAGGAAGAATAGAGGAACAACGAACGGGAGGGTCTCAAGAATTGGAACTTATGCGATTGCATCGTCAATCGATGAACCCAATTCGATTTCTTGTACCACCTTCAATATTCTCGCACCCATTTATAAAAGACTCAATCATGAGGTTGGTTTCATTTGCCATTATTGTCTGATCTTTTTTTATTTATGATAAAGGGAATAGCAGTCGCTACCCTTTGGGTGCTGCAGGATGGTATGGCAAAACCCGTGCGGTAAGGGGTTTTGAATTTGAGACCTCCGTTACCGAAGTTTCAAGCCTAATCATCTGAGACACCCGAAGGGTAGTTTCGTCTTTTTTTGTCCTGGTTTTTGTTTGGCTTGACGATCTGTTAATGAGAATTGTTTTTATGGGGATTTTAGGACCAGAGTTGTAGAGAAAGCGATTACAAGGCGAATTGGTTGAGCAGGAACAATAGGATATTGGATTGGTTGTTGTTTGAGAGGTCATCCATTATTTGTCTTCAGGTTAGAGTTTTAATCACTTTTATTGTTTATGATTTAATATGTTTGTTGTTGATGATATTTAAGATTGTTAAATTTGGTTTATAGGAATTCTGGGTTGGGAATGAAGAACTTGTTGGTATGTATGACAAGAGGCTTGGAGATGCTGGATATAATAATTTCAAGCTTGCACGAACCAATAATCGTGGTGATGGTATACCTCTTTTTGTTCCTTCTCTTTTATTCTATTTTATTATTGACACCAGAAAAGTTCTTTTTTTACCTGTACAGTTTAGCCAACCCACCCCCTCTTTGACTAAAACCCTGTAAAATCAGTTATAAGTTCAAATAATTTGTCAACTAGTCTTCTTTTAGAACCTAAAACGTATAAACTCAAAATTCTAGCTCCTTCACGGTTTTGAAGTTTATGATTGCCAATAATCTCTCTCAAATTAATAAAAGTAGTCTTTTATATGTTACGGTAATTAGGGGGTCAAACCCATATAAATGGCAAACTAAGCTTAAGTGGGTTCCTTCACTATCGTATCGTAGAACCAAGTGACTGTTTTGTTATTGGGTTTCCCACAGATATTTTTTATATATTTTAATAGATTTCTCACTATAATAAATACTATCTCTGCTTTTTAACTAAATCAATACTTTCAAGTTGGGAGGCTGTTTTCTAATTTTGTTGATATAAATTTTTGTTGACCTCTATGCAAAGTGCACAGTATTGCCTTAGGTCTTTGGTATGTTGGGTGGATTCTTGATTCATTGTTGAATTGCTTCATGTCATATAGGTCTGCTGACAGCTGTTCATAACGATTACTTCAAGGTTATTGCTCACAGAGAGTTGCTTTTCAATGATTTTGGTGACCGTGTTGCACAGCTACTGCATGTTGAACTACTTGCACCTTTCGCACAATGTCGAACCAAGAACGTTCGGCAAGAAATGTTGATAGTGAACACACACCTTTTGTTTCCTCATGATTCAAGTTTCTCTATGGAACGTCTGCGACAGGTAAATCAATCTTTATATGGTCATTTTTCTCAGCAGCAGAGCGAAAATCTCCTTCAACTTTTACTGATACATTTGTCTCAATCATGGTACACTTGCACAGGTCTACAAGATATTGCAATATGTGGACTCATACCAGAAAGAAAATAAGCTTAACCCCTTGCCAATCATTCTGTGCGGGTAATACATAACTAACTTTTCTTGTGTTTGTTTTTGGATTCTAACGTCACTGGCCTATTTTGCTAAATCTTTTGTAATTTTGAAGTGACTGGAATGGGAGCAAGCGCGGCCATATTTACAAATTCCTCAGATCTCAAGGATTTGTATCATCGTATGATATTGCTCACCAGTACACTGATACTGACGCTCAAAAGGTCCCTTATCTTTCATTGCTTAATCTACCCATGACCCCCCGACATTGCAAACCTACTTTGATGCTGATTCCTTTTCTATTTTGCAGTGGGTGAGCCACCGTAATCACCGCGGGAACATCTGTGGTGTGGATTTTATATGGCTTTTGAATCCAAATAGCTACAGGAAATTGCTGAAAACAAGTTGGAGAAATGCAATTTTCAGTATGTTCAAGGTAAAGATAGTATATTCTTTTCCTTTAGTAGCTGGTCATTGGGAATCATCTGATTATATGTTGAAATCATGATTGCAAAGCAGATTCCACTATGATTACCTACATGCTTTTCTGTTGTAATTCCAATTTTATGTGAAATAATGTTGTGCAGTATTTGAATCTTGTGGTTTTTCTCTTAGTTAGTTCCTAGTCCTTGGTCCACTTTATTTTGCACGTGAACGTGTGTATGACATGTTTTAGTTTGTTCAGCATTGTAAAAGAATGGAATTTTCCTTTTAGAGGGTACTCTATCTAACTATTGTTCAATTTCAGTATCAACTTCGTCGAGCCTCGTTGACTGAGAAAGATGCATTTGCTTTCCTTAAAGCAGACAGTGATGGTGATTACATTACATATGCTGGGTTTTGTGAAGCACTCCGGCAGGTACTTTCAAGTCATGAACTCATACATCTCTACCACTGTACATGTGCTGCAGTCTGCACACATGTGGATTGAACTTCCAGAGGATTTTCTGTTCTTTCTCTTATTCAATCCTGTGAAACGATGCTAAACATTTGTACCCTGACCCACAGCTTAATTTGATTGGTCAATGCTATGGGCTGAGTGCTGAGGAGATAAACGACTTGTGGTTGCAAGCAGATATAGATGGAAATGGAGTTCTTGATTACAATGAATTTCAGGTATTGACACAAACTGATTTTAGAGAATTTCTACTGTTCTCTTCCGTGTTATTTCTTATTTGTCTATTTATTCACATAATTCACAAGTTGATTTACTGTATAATTGCAATGAGATTGTTTTAAACTTGAAGGCACTTCGGCTTGATAATTGATATCATGGTTTATTAAGAGCATAGCAATCCTAGTAGTTACTGTATTTGATTTAATGGCATGATGTATATTTGTCTTAGCATCAAACAGACTACATTTGACTTAACTTTCTATTATATTAGATTAGAAGCAATCTATCTTCACGTAGGAATAAAATGTATCTAGAGATTCAAATGACTTTGAAACACACACAATTGAATCATATTTTTGTTTTTTAAGATCCAAATGACTTTGAAACATACACAATTGAATCATATTTCTGTTTTTTTTAATAGCAGCATCGGGTATGGAATCCTTCACGGTCAGAGCCAAGAGATGGTATTTGCGATGAGTCATGGGACGGAATTGTTAGTGATACAGAAGAAACAATTGGTTTTAGTGTGAAGAATGCAGTTCTCTTCCCCACCGAAGCTGAGAAAGGAACATGGCCCGAAGATTATTCACTTTCTGATCACGCCAAACTTACAGTGGTATTTTCACCTGTAAGAATGCTATGCTGTCAATTGTCCCGTTAGTTTCTTGAATGTTGATTGCCTTGGAACTGAATGTTTAAGTAAAAGAGACTTGAGGGTTGTAGCCAGACTACAAGATTCTCAATCTGCTGCCTGAGTTCTCGAACCGGGAGACTTATGCTTGCTTCCAACTGAACTCTGCTGAAGATAATAATACCACCTTGAGGCACACATAGGGTTTCTAAGTAAAGATAGTACAAGAGGGTGCCCAGTCTTTCAGAAGAGATATGGCTGATGCCTGTATCTTGGTGTTCATTCAAAGTGTCTATTCATGTCGATCAAAGACTTACTCAAGTATAATGCCATAATGGGTTCATGTCGTCATTTCCTCTTCTTACTCTCTACATGTTCCATGCTCGTATATAACGATAGAGGTGGAAGTATATAGAGTAAGTAGGAAATGTAAATATTTAGTTTTAATGAAAGAGTAGTAGCTTAGAGACTAATCGACTGAGCATTTTGACTGCTGCAATGTTCAGTCTTGATGATATCATTTTGTAATACAACAACTGTTGATGCTTCTTCAAACTAAAATGATATTTTTGCACTTGGTTAGGAAAAATTTAAAACTTATATTTTTACTTAATTACTCATCATATGTATAATATATAATTATCTAACCGATATTCATATACAATTGACCTCTTTCCTCCCTCTTCCAATCTTGCTTGCCTCTTTCCTCCCCCTATCAATCTCTCTTGCCATATATACAAATACATATGTAAAATATACAACTATCTAACCTATATACATATATATATATATAAAATTCACCTCTCTTACTATAGCTATAGAGAGTAATTAGACTATTTCTGAGTAAAGCTTCCCCTGTTTTTATTGATGCGTCTCCTTCCTAGAAGAAATTTTATGTATTATTGAATCCAATTTGAAGCTCTTTCAAAAGCAACATTGGTCTCTGTCTAGTACTACTTTGACTAATTTAAATTTGTGTTACATTTCTAACTTGATAACGAATTAAATCTCGAATATTCTACTTTCCACGGTAACAATAATAACTTTAAACAAGAGGTTATTTCATGACAACAATTATTTTATTATTGCACTATTCTCCTTGTGTAATAATTGAAAATAAAAATAGAGAACCATTTGTGTATGGATCGTATTGTTGGTAAACAAAATTATGAAGAGAGGAGTGAATATCATAGTCCAAATACAATCATTGAGCCCCCAACATATAGTACGAATCTTTCTTTTAAAAGAGTAATAAAAAAGTTTGGGGCTTGTCACACCTTTTAATACTTTGAACTTTTGAGAAAAGACCCATTGGCCTACAACTACAAGCACATGTTGCTTTTTCATACGTTAAAAAATAACATTAGGAACAAAAAGTTCAATAATAAAACAATTTCTCATTTCTAGTCGTAATTAAAGTTATAAAGATCATTGCACATCCACTTTTAGCCGAAAATCAAAAAGCATGACGGGATGGTGGGTGCTAAGAAGAAAATTATTAGTAGTATTGATTTTTAAGAGAGCAAGAACACAAAAATCCTCATTCAATTATGCAATTATTATTCTTGATATTCAAAACTAAATATATTCGTACATAATTCAATGGTAACAGTATCTTTGTTTATCAATTACTGAGTATATAACGTAAGATAAGTCTCAAGTTCAAGATAAAGCAAGAGTTATTTAAATGATTGAGTATCTCCAACATTAATCAAAGATTTGAGTTACTCCAGAAAAAAAAGTTAAAACACTATTGAACCTTCAACAGCAGGATTTTAAGAAAAAATTGTCCCAAATTCAAAATTTTCTAAATGTAAGAATATTAATTTTAGATTATTTCTTTCGATCCGTATAAATTTTGATAGATAATAACTAGACTTGGTCGAAATAGTATGAATTAACCCAACACCACATTTACAAAAAGATAAAATAAGGGTGTCCTTTTTTTGCTTATATAGCACTAAGTAGGAGCTATATAATGAAATAGACCGAAGAGGTGCAGATAAAGGAAGAAAAAGGGATGATGAAAATGACAACACATAGTGCTTCCACCGTCCCTTGTCCAATTCTTGATAGTACATCTCTTCAACAAACTTATAAATATCTTTTAGTTGAGATATAATATATAAACAGATATATCGTAATTCAATTATAATCAATATATATAATTCATTTAATTTTAAATATGTATGAATAGTTATTTAAATCGACATGAAATACACTTTTTTATAATACGTCTACGCAAACTAGACAAAATACCAAACTGTCCCCGCTGAGGGCATCTTCCTACCAAAGAAAAATAAGAAAATGAAACTTCTTTCTATTTTAGCCAAAAACAGTGTTTTTTTTTCTTTTAGAATTTTCGTGTCAATTTATTCAATTTTATATAATTTAAATATTTATTTGTACGTTGAAAATTGAAGAGCATAATATGAGGTGAAATCAAGATAAAAATTATATATTATATTTTCTTAAATAATATTACATAAAATACGAGCGATGGAGTATTAAATTAATCTGCCGACTAAGATAAATCGTGCTAGCTATTACGCCGTATTCATGCTAACCGTTCATATTTAATTTAGAATACCCTTATAAAGTAGTACTAAACTAATAATGTATTATATTATCCTTAATTATTTCAAGGCATGTCTTTTATGGGAAAATGAATAATCTGCCAGGTCTATTTTACTTTGACCTATATATTTTTTAGGGAAAAAAAGTTTTAATTTCGCTAGTTTATTTTGATAAATCAAAAATGTTTTATTACTTCATTTTAATCTCAATTTTGAATATTTAAAAATTACTTTATAATAATGTAATTGCCAATACTAAAATTAATTTACTAAAATATACCCCAAATTAAAAAATTTTCGTAAAAATGAAATATTGCCAACAGAAAAAGTTAAAAGGGTATACAACTGAAAAATCAATTTCTTGATTTTATGAATTAGACACGTAAAAATGAAATACTAAAAGGAACCGATTAAAATAATACTAGTAATTTTTTTAAAAAAAGTGGTGTGGTGGTACTTTGCTAGTTCCTTTGTTGCTAGTACTTAATACTTGGAAGGAAGAAGGGATATATATATATATATATATATATATATATATATATACACACACACACACTTAATACTTGGAAGGAAGAAGGCATACCATTTTTGAATTTTTGAAAATGGTATGTTAATATTTTTTGACATATTTTTTATTCATTAGTTTCACCGTTCATAACTAGTGCATATATGCTCCTCCCATTAACATAAAACTTAAATATTTAATCAATCCAAATTAAAGCGTAGAATTATGTCACATGTATAAAATGAGTTTTCTATTAATAAAAGGGACAAATATAAATTAATTATTAAATAACAAGCACAATAATAAAACAAAAATATTACCGAGGATATTAACATATCATTTTTAATAATTCAAAGTATACTTGTTCTTTTCCCTACTTTGAATGAAGGGAAAAGGGTCTGATATACCCCTCAACTTTGTCATTTAGAGCTGATATACCCCTTGTTATGAAAGTGGCTCATATATACCCTATTTGTAAGCAAATGGCCCATATTTACCCCTACTTGTAAAGAAATGGCTCACATATACCCTTTTCCTCTAACGGAAATGAAAAAAATAATAATTTTAATCTAAATTTTTATTATTTTTTTCTAAAAAATTATAATCCCATATGAGTAAATTTAATCCTCGTCAAACATATATTTTTTTGACTTTTTTTGGTTTCAATGACTAATTTATAATTATTATTTTGATAATCAAATTTATTTATGTTTCACTAATATTCTTGTAAAACTTATTGTAGATGATCAAATTTTTTCTTCGAATATGAAATTAAATTACAATACACACACAAAAAAATAGTTTAATTTTTTATTCTTTAAACTAAGGAATGAAAGAAAAAAACAAAATAAGAATAAGAAATTCAAATAATTATAATAAAAGAAGTCAAAAAATAATTTATGTATGAAAAAAATTAAAATATACCTTGAACTTTGATAGAAGAATCATATATACCCCTAAATAATTTTTTTTAAAAAAAATAGAAGTAATAAATATAAATTTAAAACTAATTTTTTAACTTCCGTTAAATGAAGGGTATATGTGAGCCATTTTGTAACGGCAGGGGTATATGTGAGCCGTTTGTATAACGGTAAGGGCATATATGAGCCACTTTTATAACGAGGGGTATATCAGCTCCAAATGACAAAGTTGAGGGGTATATCAGACCTTTTCCCTTGAATGAAAGATTCCTTCCCCACCCAACTCCCTTTTTCTTTTTCACTTTTCCATATCTCACCTTTTTAAAAAAATAAAAATAAAAATTCGTTTTCAATATTTATATTTGATGTAATTTAATTAATCTTGATTATTGTCGTATTAAAGCTTGTTTAGAGAAGATAATCCTATCAAAAAGATTTTCATATAAACGGAAGATCCAATTTTTCTATTAAATATACGATAACATTCGCAATATAAACGTTAAGTAATTTTATTTATGAGGAATTTTCTCCTAATATGTTTATTTTTTTAATACTAGTTTTATTATATGTAGGCTTTTTGGTTAAACCATATCAATAATATACTTTTACTATGTTTTTGTTTGCCATCTATTTTATCACCAATATATTTATAATTGTAACCTTTTGCGTGACACTATGATTACTTTCAAACCCAAACAATTATTTTATATATGGAATATTCAACTGATCATATACATCACGGAGACAAGTTAAGATATTTATGAATCTACTCTAAATTGAAATTTTACTTGTCATCTGACGTTAAATTTAAATATGTTTATGTATTATACCTTTGAAGAAAATAATTAAAAAAAAATAGAATTAAGAAAATGAAAAACAAGAGCACTCAAGAAAATAAGCAGAAACGTTCCATGAATCCATGTGTGAACACAATTTATTTAGGTTGTTTCGTTAAAGTTATATTTATTGTGATTTATAATATTAAATGACTGTTGGATTGTATAATAAATAAAATTTTGAAAAACTTTTAATATCAATTTTAATCTTTAGCTTCTTAAAAGATTTTGGAAGAATAAATGTGCCATTTATATTGCATCCGGAATTAATAGTTCCAAAATTTTAATCTGATATAAATATATAACTAATACCACAATTATGCTTTAAATAATACTTAGAAAGTAACAAAATAACTTATGCCATGCTACATAAGACCAGAGGGCATATTGACTATATCAATATCTTTATCTCCTCAAATTTATTCATGAAATTGCAAAGACTTCTTTAAAGTTTGTTCAATATTTTTTAAGAGTAATTTTGAGGGTAAAAAGAAAATATCTTTTTGATTTTTTAAAACTATTTTCTTTTTGGTATTTAGGCTAGAAAATCAGAGGGATGGAGTGAGTAGCTGTTTTTAGTTGGAGTTTACAACAGTATATTAGTCCATAAACATAACAACAAGGTTCATTGTTAAAAACAAAATAATCTTAAAAACCAAATACTGTCACAAAAATACAAAAATATAATGAATGACGAACCCACAAATAGTTATAAAAAATAATAAAATAGGAAACAGATAGAGGAGGAGCAAAAAGACAAATAAGAAAAGAACCGGCCTTATCCAATGGAAATCCATACGCAAGGCCCAAAGGAGAAAAAAAGTAAAAAGTAGAAGAAAAGTTTGTGTTGGCTTAATGATTGATGATTGCGTGGTGACGAATTAAGAATTTTCATTACAAAAATTTTAAAAATATGATAAGATAAATTTTGAATTTATATGTAAAATACTTTTTTATTGAAAGAGATTCGGAAGAGGCTCCACCACTAGATTCTAGTGAATGTATTGAAGAACAAATCGTTTTATCTCAAATTTTAAGTTACTATATTGTTTCTATTCAATATAAGTATATTACAACCCTTCTCTTTGAGAATGGGAAGTTGGAAATAAATATTAGGGTTTAAGGAGGTAACAGATAGAACAAAAATTATTATTTTTATAAGACGAAAGAAAACGAGTGTGTCTCACCTCTATTTTAATTAAAATATTTTAGAATTGGTCCCAAAATACTCATCTAAAAACACATGATACAACCCTCAAAGATTATTAGGAATAAGTTAAACCAGGATTAGTTATCATGTGGTTAGTTATCTTGGAAAAACTTATCTCACCATGTATATGAAATAATTTATTTCATCATTGTGATAAATTATCTCAAATATGAAAACCAAAACAAAATAAAAGATTTTATTCCATCACAACTATATTCTTATTCTACTACTATTTACTTCTATCCCTCATATCAAACGACCTCATAATATTTCATTATGAAGGTTAAGAAATCGATTCTTCTACCTGTGTTTTCTCAAACAAAATTATTATATTAGACTTGTGCGCCTGAAAGGATAATACGATTTTAAGGGTTCCAAAATAAAATAAAATTATGCAATTATAGAAAGTAAGGTGCAATATTATTTTTCGAAACACTAGTTGCCACTAGCGTAAGTAAACTATTTTTGACATTATTTTTTGTAAAAAAAGGTGTGCTAATAAATATTTTCGCACACATTGATTAGAATGAGGCAAATGAAAGATGTTTATTTATCACAAATAAATTAAACAAAAGAAAGGAGTGGTTGTCTAGAAAACAATTACTACAAATATTTTCCACTTTTTAAAAGACATACTACACTATTAAACATTAAAAGTTTGATCAATAAATAATCAAATCAATTTTAATAGTATATATTTAAACAATTTAACTTAATTTTCACTGACAATTAAATACTTACTCTCATCTCTATTGTGAACATCATATTGATAGTATACATAAATTTTAAAAGTATTTAGATGATTAATTTGTAAATTTAATACTTAAATGACACAATAAAAAAGAGTTAGTTATTTAAAGTTATAATGCTGACTTGCATTAATTTGAGTGTGTTATATATTATGCCTTTAAGAAGACAATCACTTTAAAAGAAATGGAACAAAAAAAAAACAAGAGTAGCACTCAAGAAAATAAACAAACACGTTCCTGTTGTGAACGGGATTTTATTTAACTTCTTTTAGTCAAGCTCTATTATTGCGGTTATATTAATACGAAATATCTGTTAGATTTTGTACTAAATATAACTTTGAAAAGCTCTTTTATAGTTCATCCCAAATTAATAATTCGAAAATTACATCTCACATAAAATACAATATAACTAAAATCATAGTTATGCTATAAATAATCACACAATAACTTATATCAAAATATGAAATTCAACTAAATATGAAATAAAATAATTTCATAATTAATTTTATGATTATTATTCTTATTGCAGGTTTAACAAAATAACTTTTAAATTGTTAAATAAAATGGAAGTAACAATATCGGAAAAGAAAAATTAACAAGAATATGAGAGAAAAAAAATATAACTTGTTAGAATTAAATATTTATGTTCGATAGTGACTCACATTCTGGCCCCTTCAACTCCCTCATGAACCTTACCATAAGCTCGATGTCAATGATACCCAACAAATCCTCTTTCAAACATTTGCCTTGTATAATTTTTTGTTGCCTTTGAAATATATATATATTCATGATTTCGATTAAAATTATCTCAATCTCTAATAGACTTGGTCACGGATTGAATATTGACATTAGTAACAAAAAGTATTTATTTCTTCAAAAAGCAAATGTTTCACAATTACTTTTCATATTTTTATCTATACTATTATTACATGTGGAAGATTTAAAAGAAAATTAATACATGACATTAATCGAGTTCACGGAGATATGAACGTAATAATAGATCTATAATTTACACAATCAAAAGTTACATATATAATACATCATGTTATTATTATTACATAATCTTATGCTGGTCGAAATTCCCAACTACCCTAAACATAACCAAATGGAACTTGAACATTGTTTCTCTACCCCTTTACTTTTTATATTTATTTTATTTGAATTTTCTTCTTCTTTAAATCGATACTTTTTATTTGTAAAATTAATTTCTTTTTTTATAGTTATCCATGAATTAAGTTGATTTGTAGATGTTAAAAGTATTTCTTCTAAATGATAAACTTTTATAATTTTTTCAAAAAACTTCATACCTATTTCAAATCAATTTTCGCTTTAATTTCTTAGGACAATTAATATATAAATTAAACTGACTCTTAATTTAAAATCGAGGCGATAATAGTAAAATAAAATTTGGTTCTCGAAGCTTTTTTTCCATTTTAACTTATCACACTCTCGGTGGTATTATCTGTTATTAATGTTTTAATTAAGTTTAATTAAACATGGTTTACGTCATTAATATTTCTTTCCTAATTCAAAGATAACCTCTCCACGCGTCGTTTTGTTATTCGTTGTATGACTTCCGTGGCTTATTCTTAGTAGCTACGTTTCCTCAGTTTCCTTATTTACCCTTTCCATCCCTTCCCCTATTAATTAGCATCTATGTGGGCATAAACGGAATTTACAGAGCTCAATGGCGTTCTTGTAATTATAATCAAAACTACGCCCTAATAATTTTACGCGGTATATACACAGAGAACGTAAAAACGCGGTTTTTTTCTCTCTTCCACGTCAGCATTTTCACCATATAGACCAGCCATTTATGAAATTTTAACGAAACTCACTCAGCTCACTTTCTAATGGAGTTTTTGCCTCTTATGAAAAACTTAACTTCAGAATATCTTCTCTAATTCCTAAGAATTTTTCAGATCTCCTTTCAATACTCTTACTTTTTTTTTTATTATATAATTCGTCAGTTCATCGGCTTTTTTGCTTTTTTCACTTTTCTTTTTTTTTCATCACATCTCAAAACTTTGCATCTTTTTTTGTCTACTGTAAATGATGGCCGTACTTCCTGGAGAAAATCCGATCGCCGTACTTCCGGTGGATAAACAGATGGGTATACCGCCGTTGAATACTCTGCCGGTGGGATACCGTTTCCGGCCGACAGATGAGGAGTTGGTGAATCATTATCTGAGGTTGAAGATCAACGGTGCTGATAGTCAGGTCAGCGTTATTCGAGAAGTTGATATCTGTAAACTCGAGCCTTGGGACTTACCTGGTTAGTTTCCTTGCTTTAATTTTTTCGTTCATCAATTTTTATGAAAATCCCCCAATTTTTGGAGCTTTTTTGAACCCTAACTTTCCCTTTTTAACATTTTACGGACATTTTATTTCTGGAATAGTTGTTGATTTCATTTCTAAAGTCTAATGCTTTGGCTTTGTGCATAGGATACAATTTTACTTCATGAGTTGATTTTCACAGCACTATGTAGGACATTCGTTGGTGAAAATCACATAAGTTTTGATACTCATACAGTGTTCGGTTCATTATTGAGATCACTTGTGTTTGTTTTTGTAAGGATAAAGTTTTAAGGAGTTTGAAGAATAGTCCATTCTTAAGTATGTTGCAGACTATATTTTTCGGGCAGAAGATGGAAGAAAAGAAAGTGAATTTGATTGAATAACTGATGGAAGTGGGCGAGGGGAACTATTCTATTGAGAATTGATCTCTAGTCTCTACAGTAGGGGAAGGAGTGTGTACTGATTTGCTTTCAATATCGTATTTTACTTGAGCTCAAAATTTGTCATTTGTCATAGTAGAATGAAGGAAGGAAGAAAGACAAGAGAGTAACATATACGCTCTGACAGTTCTTTGCTATATTAATTTTTCGTTTTGCAGTGTGTAGGATCTCTTCCCCTTAAATCACCCGAAAACCTTAACACACAAAACACTTTTGATTGTCTTTTTGTTTTTTATCATAGGCTAGATCCTAAAACACCCTATATTTTTGGAATGCAGAAGTTTAGATTTAGAAAGTAAATAATAGAGTGAATTGGTTTGAATGGTTGCAGATTTGTCTGTGGTAGAGTCGCACGACAATGAGTGGTTCTTCTTCTGCCCAAAGGATCGTAAGTATCAAAATGGGCAGCGACTGAACCGAGCAACAGAACGAGGCTACTGGAAAGCCACTGGTAAAGATAGAAACATTGTTACTAAGAAGGGCTCAAAAATTGGGATGAAGAAGACCTTGGTATACTACATTGGTCGAGCTCCTGAAGGCAAGAGGACTCATTGGGTGATTCATGAATATCGTGCAACTGAAAAGTCATTGGATGGATCACATCCTGGTCAGGTAAGCATATCCTTTATCCATCTTGTGCCTTGGATTTGTATTTCTATTTTCTGTGTGAAAGATCGGTTGCATCATGGTGCAATTATTAGTTGCTTTGATCATATTCTACGATGTAATTATATACATAAGATGTTGCTTAGATCACGTAGATCATGCCTTATGCAATACGCTGCATAGTCATGTTGTGGGTTACTTGAACATATGTGGTTGGTTAGTTCTATTTAATTTGTTTTTTTCTGTTTTTCTGGAGTCACAAAATAACGTGTGTACTTGCGAATTTTACAGCTATAGAAATTCATTTAATTGGTTTGTATCAACCCCATGGACTGGGCATGTAAGGATTCTATTGCACTAGAGGGAAATGAGGGGAACACAATTCATGATATTATATATTGCTACAGAAAGAAAAATATTTATTATAAGAACTCTTTTTTGTGCTTGATTGTTTGGTGGATTATATGTTAAGCAAACATGAATTGTTATTACTCGTCGCAAAATTGATGATCCTTAGCTACATCCACATGAGGATTTTTTCATGCTGTAACTGTAGCAATAGTAGCGTAACTAGATGTTGGATTTTTCTAGCTTTGTTCTTTAGAGGACATTTTAGAGATAAACTCCTTTTTTTTTCTTTTTTTTTTGACGACAAGGGAAACCCAGCCGCTACCCTTTGGGTGCGCACAGGGTAAAACCCCGCTCCTATGCAATAGCTCGCAAACCACATAGGAGAAGTAATCCGCACTAGGCAAGCTTGGTGCGACGAGCTCGACCCAGAAGGGAAACCCCTTGCTTTCGCTGGCAAGGTGTTTCGAACTTGAGACCTCCAACATGGAAGTGCCAAGCTCAAACCACTGAGCCACCCCGAAGGGTCATTTTAGAGATAAACTCCTTTTGTAAGATTTTATTTATTTTTTAGTTCTTCCCTAATTAGTCTAGACTTTTGAAGTGCCTTACACTTAGGGGCAGCGTATTATTGAAATATGCTGCAAGCGCTCTCACAATTAATGCCATTCTGTAGTGTTTTTTTTAGATGTCCCAGTTAATGCATTCAGATCCAAAGCATCTACTTTCAAAAATAAATTGAAAAACTTTGTATCTGTGCCATACTTCTGAAATTGACTCAATAGCACACTTATATTTTCTATTGTTATTAGTGGTGAAGCAATGAAAATTAGTTCATACTTGGAAATGTTATTTGCCTGTTGCAGGGTGCCTTTGTGCTTTGTCGTCTTTTTAGGAAGAATGATTTGAAGCAGGATGAGCATGTTGACAATTCCAATTTAGATGCGGAACAGAATGCCTCAGTTGACAAGTCACCTGCTGAAGATGAATTATCAGAGGCAGCCACTCCATTAACGGTCATACCACCTTTAAATGATTGTGATAAAAGCTATGCAGCAAAGTTTTCCAAAGGCGAAATGTATGGCAAACAAATACCCATTGAGAGTCACAGCAATAGCTGTATTGCTGATGATACCGAAGATCAAATGTTGGACATAACATCCATACCGGTAAGTTAACCTACATCAGGATTCTACTTTTTGATTGAGTGGAAAGCTTTTTATCATGGATTAATTATGTTTGAAGTGATTGTTTCTTTTTCTTCTTCATGTTAAGCCGGTTCAGGATCTAGAGAAGGAGTTGGGAAATTTTTATGACCCGTCATCGCAGCCAGATTGGAAGATCTTCTCCCCATTGCACTCACAGATGCAGGCGGAACTTGGATCTTCTTATTTGCAGGCCCCCTTGAATAATGACATGTTTGGCTATCAAAAAGATGTCCCGTTTCCATATGGAACAAATGCTCTTGATATTAATGACTTCTTGAACTCAGTACTCGTCAACTCAGATGAGTTTTCATGTGAAGATTCTGGACAAGAATTGGCATCACATCATATTGACACAAAAACTTGCAGCATAACTGGTCCGATGATTAAGGACTCTGGATCATGTAGTGAGTCAGAAGCAGAAGTTACCCAAGGGCTGGTGAGTGGAATTATGTATTGCATCATCATCCGTGTCGCTTGGTTAGAAAGTTCTGTAAGTACCTGATCTTTGCTGCTTTTCTTTTTATCCCAGGTTGAGCCAGACTTCTTTGATCCTGAGGTGCTGTGGGACAATTTTGATCGAGAGGCTGCAGTTAAGAGAGAGGTTAATTCCCTTGAAGCTACAGCGCTAAAGGCGCGCAGTCCACTAGGTGCATCTTATGTTGGCAATGATTACGCTGTAGGAAATCTAGGTTTCTTTCAGAATACCTACCCTGGACATTATGGTTATCCTGCTAGTATTGGTGGAAGTCAGGTCCCGAACTTCCTAAAAGTAGAACAATCCGGTGTTCACAATAATGTAGTAAGCACTGAATCTGGCTCAGGAACTGGAATAAAACTCAGGACCAGACAAATGCATAATCAACCTGATGACACGCAGTTCAACCAACCTGACAACACAGAGTCTAGACCACAGGGAACTGCTCACAGAAGAATACGTTTACAAGTGAAAATGCAAGTCGGACCAGTTGAGTGTCGCATGCGCTCTGATTCTAGTGAGGGGGCAGAAATTCATGAAGCAGTGGCTGAGGTAAAGCCTCTCTTTTCTCCTAAAGTTTTTAGCTTGTTTCTTAAATTAGAAAATATATTACCCTCTCAGACATTAAAATGCGAACTATCATGTTGGGATTGTGCAGGGTGAGAAAGCCTCTGATGAACATAGTTCTACCATCAGTGATACTACAACAATTAAAGATCTTGTTGGGGAAACTGATGAGTTGAGCACTCAAGTGAAAGATGCAGATGACTCTCCAGTTGAAGAAAGTCTTGATGTGTCCTTGAATACCGCCACAAAGCTCTCAAGTTCATCACACGTTTACATGTCCAAGGTTCTTGTGGTTGCAAGTCTGCTTGTGGTCTTTATTGGTGTTTGGAGTTGCTTTAGACTCTGTGTATAGTGTGCGTCGGCTACTGTACTTGTATTTGTAGATTCCCAATATATAATGGGTATAATGTATTCAGGGTAGAATGAACTAACCGTTCCTCTTTGTTTAATTTAACCTTGTATTTTTATTGCCAGCAGGAACTTGAGTTGAGACATTAGAGATTGCTAGTGTATATTTTGAAGAGCTTGCTCGTTATGTACATGTTTCTTGTAGAGTAAGATATTAATATTGAGTAGTTTTCTTGGCAAATTTTTTATTTTGGGATTTTAACTCTCATCCTGTTGAGTCCCTTTTCCTTGTCTTTTCACATGCAAACACCAAAACAAGAAGATTTATGACGACCTAATAAACTTGACAGATGCGTTAGTAACAATTTAGCTGATGTAAATGAATGGAAGGCCTTTGTTAAGAGGACAAGTCGAAACAAAAGCAAAAAATTGAGCAGATAACGAACGCCTTTTGTTTATTAATAACACATTCCAATTAAAAAAAGGTGTGGGGTGAGAGAGGCTCGAACCCTCGACCTCAGGATTACTCAGAAGCTATGAGACCTACGCGCTAGCCAACTGCGCCACCACCCCTTGTTTCTTTTGCTGTAGTTATTTTGTATCAAAACCTCCAGGCCTGGCCGTTTCTATGTTTATCTTGATTTCTTGCGTTCATCATAAGTTTAATTATCAGATATTTTCCTTCGTTTTTATAGTTCTAAGACGGTAGGGTAGTATAGTAGTTGTTTCGTTGATTGCTTAGTATGATCTTTTTTGTGTTTGCTTTATGTATTAAACAAAAAAGAAAATTTTGCGATTTAGTTTTGGTTTTAAGACTCAACTCAGTCCATGTGTTTGCTCTTGAAATATGATCATCAATCTACATAAATCTAGTATTAGTAGACATGGGAATTTGAATTAATTGATTATACAAATGAAGATACAGATGCTCTATTGTCTTCGAATTTAATTTAATTATGTATCGCCCTTTTTGTTAGTAATTCTTAAGTAAGCTTGTTAATTAATAGGATATAGAGCACAAAATTATAGAGGAATTGAACCTGGATTTTTTTCAACTTCCAAGCATCCTCTAGACTTAGTTGAAACAATAATTCAGTGGTCATTCATTGAATAAGTGATATTGTTGAGTAATTAGTAATCAATATGATATGAAATAAAATAATAATGTACTACAACTTATACAAAACTGTTGCCTTACACTATGGTTGAATCATTGTTAACAATTGTATTGTATTGTATTGTTACTATACCTACAATGTTTGTTTTGATTATTACTTAAAATGTATTGTGCTGTATTGTTAAATTTTGTCATTACGTAACAATGAAAACTCATATTTTATGGAACAAACAATTTGGTGTGTTCCTATTGTTACTTAATTTCTTTTTTCAATTATATCTTTACATAACATTTTAAAATATTATTTTACCCTTTACTTTAATTATTTAAATTTAGTCAAATCTCTTACCCTAGAATAATTAAGGATATTTAAGTAAATTTATAAATTATAATACAGTACGATACAATCAAACCAAACAATTAAAATATTACTAAACAACAACAAACAATATAATCTAGTCAAATGTTATATCTACCATACAATACAATATAATAGAGTACAATACAATACAATACATTATGAAACAATGGATAATAATGATCCAAACAAAGTGTTAAGCAACATAGCTCTCTTTGCCTATATTCCATTTGAAAATTCAATTGCCTTTTCACTGCATCGAGGATAGGTGAAAAACATATTACACCCGCACAATCCATCTAAAATGCATTTATTAACTATATTTCATTTTATTTCAAGTCTCAAAATATGAATACTTATTATATATCGTAATAAGTGCGTCGATACTAGTGTTCACTTGAATCCCGTAAAAAATTATACGATATAAATAAGAAAAAATTATTAGTGTATATATATAGATTTATATTCTCTTAAACATAAAAGAGTAGAGGTTGATTCAGTCATTTAGGAAATTGAAGATTCAAATACTAGACATTAAAGTTTTGTTTTCAAACTCATGAATCTGCTATTTATAGTGTTATTTTCATCGGTCATTCGAAATAATTTCTTTACCTTCATGAGGTAATGATAAGATCTGCATATATTCTATTCTTTATTAGTATGATTCAGTCAGTGGCTATGGTGTTGTATTGATTACTAGGCCGAATCTTTAAAAGTATTTAGCTAAATCCCATTTGTTTAATTAAGGAACATAATTGAAAGTATATTCTGTAGATTGAATTGTAACAAGAAAGGTAATGGGTGGTTGAGTTTTGATTGCCTTTTTGCTACAAATGATGCAATATGCATATGAGGTGTCTGCATGTTACCAACTTTTCTATTCCACTTAACAAAATACTAATCAAAATTCCAGATCTAGTGACCCACAATTCCACACCTAAAAAGAACAAAAAAAAAAACTATTTTCATCAACCACACAAAAAAACACCCTAACTATAATTAACGAACAAATCACAAATTTCAAACACGTAAGAAATTTCATGTAAAACATCTCTATTTGAAGAAATATTTTATCAATCCAACTAGATCTCAAATCAAACTTGAAAACTTCAATTATCTAAAATTTTCCTTTGGTTGGCACTATGTCATAATAATTCAAGTTTAACTTTTTCTGTTAGGTGAAGTGGGGTAATATGTAATCTTATAAGTTGTAATTAATGCAAGAAAACTACTGATTAGTGCTGACTCATTTCCACGTAAACTTAGCGTCCATGTTGTGTCACAATAGGGACATACTCACAACTTTGATCTCAAAAGTACTTACTTTAATTACCTAATTAATCAATTCCACGTAGAAACATCTTTTTGAAATTAATCAAATTATTTGTTGTGTTTCTCTTTAACATGTAACTAAGAAATGGATAAAATTAAAAAAATATAAGAAACAAATAATTTGAGATAACTATTTTTAAAAATCACGACAGATAATTTAGATTTGACGGAGTGGATGTTAAAGTATCAGTAGTTACTAGTCATCAATCAATTTCATTGTTTGGAGTCTCGACCTGTTTGGTAAGGTTGGTGTAGTGAAAGAATCATAAGTATGAATTTTATAATTAATCGATTGTTAAACAGAAAAATGTCACATGAACTACAAACTCTAATTTAAGTCTATAACATTTATCTATTTTCCTTTCTTTTAATTACCAGTTATGTTTTCCTTCTTTTCTTTCCTATTTCTGCTATTATTTCTGTTTTATACAATTTTATTATTTAGGAGTACATAGACATGATTAATTTTGGTACCCACTAAAATTATATTAATATATTATTACTTTATATAAATTTTAATTATTAAATTTATTATATTTCACGTTTAAAATACTGAACTAAATCGACCGGGGAGTTTGAGATGTAGAAATGGAACAACCCATGTGATACCAACTTTGAAGCACAAAGAACTTTACACGCAAATCATTAGAAATTTAGCATCCCCATAGTTTGTTCAAGTTACCAAGTTGTATCGCATAAATTAAAGTCTAGAGATATATTATTTTTTTTTATCTGCCACAAAAAAGTTGATAAATTTATGCAGGGAAAAAAAAAGTACCTTTAAAATTGAAGATCAGATAAAAGGGAGAAAAAAAAAAGTTCAACTTATGGAGTTTGCTAGTTCATTACGAAGCATAGCAAATTGGAGTATTGTTTACTGATCCATTAACATTCTCTATACGAGGCCCCCCACGTGTTTAATTTTCATCTTCTGTTCTAGAATTTTCTACAATTAAAAAGAAGATTAGGAAAATGTGAAATGAATTAAAGGTCTGATTAACGCATAGTTGAAGTTAATCAGTGATGGTTTGGCTAATTAATGTGATCTTGGGTCAATGTATTAAGACAAATTATGTGATTAGGTAGGTGATTAATTATGGTGGGACACACTCAAACAGGAGACAACAATAGTTCTCGAAACCTAAGCAACATACTCAATCTTAGTTGAAAAAAAGTTTCGACTTGGACAATTCTCCTTCTTTATAATTAATCTTACATAGTATCAGAGCAATATATATCTTGCTCGACATTAAGTCTTCAAATTAAATACTCACTCGCTAAATATTCAATTTTAAGTCTAAAATTATGTGTTAAAAGAATGAAAAAATCATAAATAATTTTGATTTTTGAGAATTAATCTAATGAATATTTAAAGTTAAAAATCAATATAATTTAACTCTCAAAAGCCCTAAACTAAATAAATGGAGATAGTACATTTTATATAATAATTTGATTAAATTAGTCTTCTCACAAAGCACAATATTCTCTTTTGTATCTAATCTCTCTCCTACTAATTCCCTTTAATTATTTTTTTAAATTAAATTGAATCCACTTTATTATGTCTATAAATTTGATTAGCCCCTATTCTTTGGAAACCCCTCTTCTTCTCTCTTTAAAAACAATGGTTCTTCCGTAACTAATATACAAAAAGAAGGAATAAATTTAGTTTGATTGTAGGCAGTTAGTTGCTCTGCATGTGCTCTGCCATCGCATAGACTCTGCTTTTTTGAGTAATAATCGCACCGCCCATTTCTCTCTTTACAATCTTATTTTGTCATATAACTCCTATTTGATTCTCCAACTTTCAACTATATAAAACCTATCACTCTGTTTTTGACTCAATCGAAAAAAACAGAGACAATGGGTGAAGAAACGAAACAGGTTAGTACTCTGTTTTTTTGAATGAATGGATTTATATTTGTTTATTGAATTGATGAGATTGTGAATGAAATTTACGTAAAACAGGAGCCACCAAAGGAAGAAGTAAAAACAGAGGAGAAAAAGGAAGAGCAAACAGAGGAGGAGAAAGAAGAAGAGCCAAAACCACCTTCGCCTTTTGTTTTGTATGTTGACTTGCATTGTGTTGGATGTGCAAAGAAAATTGAGAGGTCCATTTCAAAGATTAGAGGTTTGTATACCTTCTATCTTTCTATATCGCAGTGGCAGAACCAGAATTTTCGTAACAGTAAACATTAGGAAGTGTATGTAGTATAGTATAGTGTTAATTTTTCGATGAAAGGATTTCCTTTAGCTCTCTCTTCCCTGATTTTGTGTACCTTGGAGCAGGGGTTGAGGGAGTAGTAATAGAAATGGCGAAAAACCAAGTGACAATAAAGGGAGTAATAGAGCCACAAGCAGTGTGCGACAGAATTACGAAGAAAACTAAAAGAGTTGCAAAAGTGTTATCACCCCTGCCGGCTGCTGAAGGTGAACCAATTCCTGAAGTTGTTGCTTCACAGGTATAATTTTTGTGGCATGTTATATCACTTTTTTTTTGATTGAAGTGATTATTCATATAATTAAAGAATCATAATGTTTGCTTTTATTAGGTAAGTGGATTGACTACTGTGGAGCTTAATGTCAACATGCACTGTGAGGCTTGCGCCGAACAACTTAAAAAAAAGATTCTCAGAATGAAAGGTAACATATTACTAACCATGTTATTCAAAACTTTTAAGTAGTTACCGATTGGAATCCATCTACGATTATCAAATCATCAATAACACTAGCGTCATAATATTTTTGATGGTAATGAGGAAATCATATACACACAGCAAAAACAGAATCAGTGAAATGGATAATTAGTTGGTTATTCCTTTGTCATGCGTTTTTACTTCACTTTACTTTTTTCACACGAAAAATACTAAGCAAGAGCAAGCCATAGAATGTCAACACAAACCTTCTAAGAGTAAAATTTATCCATATCAAATGTTTAGACCAAATAAATATGAACTTATCAATCGGTTAATATGAAGTAAAGTATAAATCACTTAACCACGATTAAGTAAAATCATTTTATATTCAAATAAATACCATATATACATACATATTAGAATAAAAATAAGTTTTTACCTAGAGAGATGGTGAGTTATCCCCCTCTGTCCCCATATTTTAGGTGGTGGTGGGACAATAGGCAGGTGCACGAATGTTACCCATATATATAAAGTTGCAACAGCATTTACAAATTATTTGAATAATTTGCACATAATTAATAGCCTGAAAAACATGATAAGAAATCTCAGAAATGATGGGTGATTAATTGCTTAAAGTCTGTCGATTGACCGTGTAAACTCAGAACTATTCTCTTTGACCCAATAGAATTTATTCCTTACGTAACCTATTATTCTCTCCGCCATAAATTAAGTGTTATTATAATTTAATAATATGTAATTTATTTAATTAACACGCAATAATATTAAATTAATTAGTGTTTGTACGTCTTATTGAATTTAGGTGTTAGAAGTGCGGAAACGGAAGCCAGCACTGGCAAAGTAACGGTGACGGGCACTATGGACGCTAACAAACTCGTCGACTACGTCTATCGACGCACCAAAAAACAAGCCAAAATTGTCCCTCAGCCCGAACCTGAGCCCGAAAAGCCCGTTGAAGAGACCAAGCCCGATGAGGCAAAGCCCGTTGAAGAACCAAAGCCCGAAGATAAGAAAGATGAAGGTACAGCCCCCGCTGAAAATAAAGAAGGGGGCGACGGTGAAAAACCACCGGAGGGAGAAAAAACCGAAGGCGGTGGCGGAGGAGAAGAGATGATCATTCCAATTGAAGATCATTATGATGAACATACGATTAATAAGTTGATGTACTATCATCCTTATCAGCCACTTTACGTCATTGAAAGAATTCCACCTCCGCAGTTATTCTCCGATGAAAACCCTAATGCATGTTGCATTACATAATTAATTAATAAACATGCTATCAATTATAGTACGTACTTAATTAATCAATCCTCACACTAAGTTTTTATGATATTGTGAGACGATGATTAATTTAAAACGTAGGAGTATTTAATTTGATTTGTTGTTTGGATGGTCATGTGAAGGGGATTATTCTATCTCTAGATGAATAATGATAAATACAAATATTTATCGTGTAATATATATCTAATCTTGAATATGTTATTTCAAGAGTAGATATAAAAATGTTACATCATTATTGTTTTGTTGTGTATATATATTATTTACCATCTTTGATAATGTTACGATATGATATTTTGTTCAATATTAATTACGCAAAGTTATTTACCTTAGATGATTCTTAGATGCTTATATTTTATTATATGCTCGTTCGACTATATATGCGACAAGACTGTATGCATAATCGATAACATGAAAACGAAGTAAGATCGATTGAGTAATATTCCAACGAATTGATAAGACAGAACTAGCGTAATTGAATAATACTAATTTTAGTAACTTATATTGATAAGCACTTTTAATTTACGACTGGCATATAAATATGATTTAAGTATGTTCATATAAATGATTGTAGTTTATCACATACAAATTACAATCATATATGATAAAGCTAGAGATACCATAAAAGCAGGCTCGAAACAAAAACACTTTGTAAGGAATCCACATGTGAAAACAATTGGTAAAATCTTATACTTTCTCCATTTCACAAAGAATAATCTGGTTTGACTTGACACGGAGTTTAAGAATATAAAGTAGACTTTTGAATCTTGTGGTTGTAATTTAAAGTTAGATGAAATGTACAAAACTGCCTGTTGATCTTGTGGCTTAATGTGTCATGAGGAAAGTTGAAATTAAATGTTACCAAAAGAAGAAAGATATCATTCTTTTTTAAACATACTAAAAACGAAAGGAGATCAATTTTAGTAATTTTTAGACCTCAATTTAAGAGGACATTTTCCCATAAAAATAGGAAAAAAACACTTTATTTTATAAAATTAAAGTTGTGTTCGGCCATCTTTTTATAACAAATATTTAAAATTAAAAAGTCCATTTATTTTTTTTAAAAAATAAAATATCATTTTAAAAAGTTTATTTTATATAAAAAAATTAGATAAATTTGTAGATGAAAATCTTCTAAAAGTGAAACCAAAGGTTTTGATCCGAAATTCAAAGTACAACAAAATTTTTATGGCTCATTGTTGAATTTCCAATAAAATCCAAAAAAGTGAAAAATTTTGATGTTTGATTATGAATGTCTTTTTTTTTTAAGTGTCTTTAACAAAATGCCTCTTTTTATTATTAGCAAAAAAATTTTAATTTCATTATTCATTAATAATAGTAAAATTTCTCCTTTCGATCTTAATTTGTATTCTCAAATTTAATAAACACTCAAATTACATCCAACAAATTGAGAAGGAGCCATGACCACTCCTAAAAATACAAATTGAGACATAATGCGTGTTAGAAAGTGTTCGATAGTACATTCTACTTTTTCACTCTACAGAGACAAATGCATGGGTTCCACGTGCTGGGTCCCACCGTTTGGGATTTACGCAGATCTGAGTCAGCTACCGACTTGGAAGTTATACTTTAAAAAAAGGATAGTCTAATTTAATTTGGAACGAAATTTAAGAAAAAAAAATATTTTTTTATCTTGTGGTTTTAAGTTAAAGTTATATTAAAATGTGTTTTGATCTTAAATATGTCTGTTTGCAACAAATTTTAAACATATGGAAAATAAATAAACCATAAAAATAAAATATGAAGAAACATAAATTTTATTGATTAAGATAGCGGGTACAATTCTGTTGATCCCTTCATTCTACTCTCCTAGGATTTATCCATGATTCGAGGGCCGTTAGTGGCGTATTTCTCGAACTAGGATGATTTAGATTTGACCTCTCCATATGAATAATCCATCAATTTGTGGAGTATTCGAGATTTTGATCTCTTTATGAATTTTTCGAGATGCCTTTTAAGGGAATTTAGTACCCTTTATATAGGCATAAACTAGGGTTTAGGGTTGAGTAACATCCAAGAATCCTAATCTGAATTGAACACAATTTGTAGAGTCCCAACTCGAATTGAACGCATCTTCTAGAGTTCCACAAAATTTCAATGTCTACAATATCATTTAAAAAATTAACCTTAAAATTAAAATTTTATTAAAAAAGGAAATGAATCATTCTTGTTGATACAGACTTAAAAAAAATTAAGATCATTTTTTTAAAAATACGAGAGTTGCCATGGCAAAATAGTGGGCCCGTGGGACCCATTTGTAACATGGGAGTGGCCCACTTTTCCTCTCAATCCATAAATTTCATTTCTCCGCTCTCTATTGTATCGCCGCGTAGCGACAATCCACGTTTAGCATTGGAATAATCTATATTGGGATTTTGATTGAATGGGAGCGTTAATTAAAGATTTCAAATTTATATTTCTGCTTCAATAAATAATTAAGAAAGTCACTTTAAATGAAAAATTTGTAAAACAACCTTTTAACATTGTTTCTAAATCGAGTGACGGACTCAATTAAGATAGATGAAGGCAATAGGAATATCTAGAAGAAACTATGTTATCACAATTAGTGGGTAGAATTATTGCTGATTAAGATGATGATAGGGAATGTAGGTGAAGTCGTTTAACTCTTATTTGATGAAAAGAAAAAACATGCTTTATTAACTCGAAATCTTGTCACTATACATCCTCTTTGTCATTGTCATTAAATTCTATTTAAGCAGGGGTAGTTGTCCTGTTGTGTTTCTATTCAAATATTGCTGCTATACTTTAAAATAAAAATGCTAGGGCATGCAGCACAAATGGAGTAATTAATAGGCTTTACTTTTGTCGTGAGCCCATTCCGTCTATGGTAGCTACTGCATGCATCCAAGTATCTTTTGACATTTAATTTTAATAACCAGTATAATTTCGTAAGTTGAGTTTCGAGAGGAGATGTGCGGATAAACATGCACTGATAGTGCAATTTTTATCAATTAATTTTTTAGTACATTAATTTTATGGTGTAACATGTTTTAATTAATGCCTATTTTATGCTTGATGGCGCACTTGATGTTCAAATTCTAAGTATGAAGTACTCATACCTTGTCCTTTAAATTAAATCAATATATACATTTGGATAGTTAAAGCTGGTTTAATTTGGAGTAAGTTTAAAATTACATAAAATAAATCAATTCAAACGTATTTAAAAATCGGCGTGATAAGTGCAGCCTTATTCCTTATACTTTAGGTTCACTGAGGAAATATATGTATAGGATAAGATTACTTTGGCGTCATGTAAGACCATGAGCTACGTAAAAGTGCGACCACCTTTTCCATGACAGTAAAAGGAATCACGCCAATTCTTTTAGGTTTATCACCATTTGACACTACAAAAAACATTTTCCCTCAATCTCCCCATTACTTTAGGTTTTTGATTTGGACGCGAATTCAAAATTTAAATTTAAGATTTTATAAATGATCTATTTAATTTATTAAATATGATATTACTTATATATTTATTTAGTGAATTTGACATACAAATCATTATAACGAGCCAAAATTATTGAGTTCGAAAGAATTCAAAAATTACCCACTCTAAGTCGGTGTTGCTTCAACCAGGGGAGTACTTAAAATTTAAATTGTAAATCCATCTCAAATGTGTCCAATAAATAGTGAGTAATAAACTCACGACCTTACATATATAATGGGCTCAATATTAATAACCCCAATACTAAATACATCTAATTTAATTTGTGAATCCTGTCTCAAAAACTCGAGCAAATACAAAAAACTCATGCTTACAAATATAATGGGATCAATATTAGAAATTATATGACTAAATTGTGTTACCGCCTCAAATTCCAACCACATTTTTTTTATACAAGAGATTAAAGAGTAGTTCAACTATCCTAACTTCACACTGTAAAAGCCAAATGGGCCGGGTATCTGAACTAGGAAGCATGAAGAAATATTAGTAAACTTTTGTAGTTAAAGTTTGAAAAAAAAAAAAAACAGTTGAAATCCTTAACAATATCCATTTCTTAGCATTTATAATATACTAGGCAACTAAACTTACATGCTAAGCAATGCAGTGCACATGGGTTGTGAAAAAGAAACTTTATCGTTTGAATGATGACACTAATCTTTTTAAAAGAATTAAATAAAATTTCCTCTATGCAGTGAACCTTAGATTAGTAGATGCGACAATTTGTATGACTTTCAGCAGCAGTAGGATTAATTAATTTGTACTATAAAAAAATTATGTATGAATTAAGAATCTATAATCGAAAAGTAGAAAAGGGATGCTAGCTAACTTTTTAGAAAGAATCTTTTAGTATGTTGTCTGTTGCTTTTGATTTTAGATCGTCATCAATTTCATAATTTTCTAAAATGTTAATTAGCACTATATATACAACGTAACTCATCATCAGCCGAAGTACTCAACTTAATGTGACACAAACTGTATTAATATATATATATATAACACGATAATAGTTGCGTTGAGTATTCGAATTTGGGCATGGCTAACATGCAGATAGTTCCGGCAGGCAGAAATGTTAACGTAGAACCTCAGTATGTGGAAATGATGGTGCCACTCTACTCTTATGGTTGTGAGAGAAAAATCAACAATGCTCTTTCCCATATCAAAGGTAAAATTGTTTTTATTTTAGCATGTCTATTGGGACACAACTTTCATGAAGTCATCAGATGTCTTGTTTTATTGGTTCTTGTATGTATTCAGTTAATTTATAGAGATCCAATACATATAGGATGGTACATGAAGATATTTAAAAGGCCCAAGTCAATGGACCGATATGTTCCCAATGTAGATTTAAGCAATCAGGGCCAGGAAAACGGGCTTACACTGTCTATAGTTTATGTGTTTTGTCACTCTGGCAAATGCTCCTCTGGGTCATCTAGTTTACATTGTGTATATGTAATGTATATTAATATACATACAACTTATACAATAAAAGTGTATAGATAGGATATACTTAGATAAACTAGATGGATATTTAATACGTAAGTTTCCCTATTAATAATCCAATACTTACTTCTTTTTTCCTTTGAGCTTTAGACAAATAATACATGCACTCATTGTATTAATAATATGTAAAAAAATATCAGGGATATATTCAGTGAATGTAGATTTTGAACAACAAAAGGTGACAATATGGGGAATTTGCAACAAGTATGATGTGTTAGCCAGAGTTAGAAGCAAACGAAAGGCGGCTCGTTTTTGGAATGAAGAAGACAACATGGAAGAATCAGAAAGAGATTCATCATCAGCAGCTTCTCTTTATGGAATTAGGCCTAGGGCGCAACCTTTAGCTCTCATAAGGGCTCGATCTCTAAGCTTGAAATTAGCTTTAAAAAAGGCCTTCACAAGATCATATTCATTCTAATTAAAACATCAACCCTCAATTATAAATGAGCCACATTGTAAATAGCTGCCACTTTTGTTAATTGGCGATTAATTAAGTTTTCCTATGTTCGATTTTTGTGGCACAAATGAATATTAATCCCTATATGTTTGTTTATTATGGCAATATTGTTATGGAGTTTTAACATAAAAACTCAACTTCTATTTTTACTTTATCAATTAATGCTTCTAATTAAGCTACTACTAATCTCACTTAAAATTACTTGTTAATTAATGGTCGAATTCCTCATCCATAGTACTGAACCACTTTATACAAATATTACAATAGATAAAAGGCAAGCCTGAAGATATCATATGCACCAATATTATCTCAATTTAGATATTAGCGAAACTTTCAAAATGGTCAAGACTCAAAAGGTGGATGATCAGGAGTTTGAATCTTTGCGAGGGCGGAAGCACTCACTAGTACCAACAATACCAAGAACAATCGTATACTTTGTTATGAAAATATGACTAAGATGGAGGATTCATGTGGAAATATATCGAATTACATGTGTAACCCTGAGAAGATGCTTATATATAGAAGAGTAAATTAATCTATTTGTACTATGTTATGAACGTGTCTCTTATTTCTTATAGTTGCTTAGAATTGTCTGAACCTCCCTAGCTCCATTCTTCCTTATTATTTTTACTTCTTCCCTTGGAAGAATTTGTTGCTAGTTTGGAGTAATTATATCAATGAACTTTTATATTTGTATGTGTAATCCAAACTATTCATTTCAATAGAGTTGGGAACCAAAATAAGCCATCAAAATATAAAAATGACCAAAATAAGCCACTATTTTAGTTAGTAACTAAAATAAGCTTAGTGGAAAAAAAAGTTCCACTTTATCTAATTTTCTAAACGTTTTTCGTTAGTGTCATAACGTGTATTTTTAATGTATAACGGAACTTTTTAGAAAATCTTCCACTTTATAGAAAATTACTTTACTTTTTCACCTTCTCCTTCTTTCTTTCACTTTCATGGCTTCTATGTTACACTTGAAGATGAACATTGATGGTCCCAATCCGACAAATGAAGCGGCCCCACAATAAATAAATCAAAAATTCGGAGTAGCACAACCCGACAACATAACAATTCGTCCCTATAAATTATATAAATTAGGTATTTCTTTAACATCTCATATTTTCTTTATTTAGAATGTGTTTCATTTATCTCATCCTGTGTTACTGTAGTATTTTTGATTTAGCATTCTTTAACATCTTGATTTAGCATTCTCTTCATTTCTGCTTGTTAGTGGGACATTAAACATTTTTGAGAATGATATTTTTTTATTTTTTTATTTAAAAAAAAAAAATTGTTTAGAAGAAACATATATGTTCATCATACATTGTTTGTTGATAATTCTCCGCCTAGCAAGAAACCTAGCGATTGGCGGCGTAAGACCAAGGGTTATCGGAACCCTAAGAGGAAACAGAGCCTTATTAAGCAGCACAACTACAGCAAGAGCAGCGCCACTTGACGCCACCAGCTAAGCAGTACGATTCCTCTGTTTTGGCGTCGGCGCCGCCACACCATCCTGATTAAAGGGTTCTTCGATAACGAACCCAGCAGAGGAAATCACTTGCTGGAGTGAATTAGGAAATTTCATCTACTTTTTCTTTTGATAAACCCGGCATTCCGATTTTTTCGAACAAGGGTTCAACGTCTACATTGTTCTTGACAGCAACATAAAGACTTGTAATTGAAGCTGCTGAAATAGAGAAGTGAACACCCAATGCTACCTTTCCGTATTTCTTCAATAGCTCTCTGAATCTTCCAGCCATGTAGCAATGTCTATAAGCTTTATGATTTACCGATTAAGTTTTTTTTTTTTTTTTTGAAAACAACAATATCTTTTCAAATTATAATCACAAGCCCTACACTGAATGTGAATAACAATTTCACACAACTACTGGAAATAGATTGTAAACACAGTTTTAAGTACACTTTTCAAAAAATGCCTCAATTCTTCGAGTTTCGGAAGTTAGTGGATTATCTGTGGATGATCGAGGACGACTTTGAAACTTCGGAGACCGATCCAACGGCTGTGAAGGCATGGGAAGCGAATAGAGAAGGAAATCACTCGTAGGTTTATGCTTTTTTACGGCAACTCTTAAGTGCTCGAGCTTTATTGTTTTTCTCTTCTTCTCCAAAGCGACTTGTGCAGATTTTTCTGCTAGTAATTCAAGGAAAAGCTCGGTGGAACTAGCGATGAGATATAAACAAGAGAAGCTCAGTACGCACACATCTGAACATGAAAGCGCGCATTTCTACCCCTTTTCTGATGCTGCATCACATGCCAGCTTAAAACTTGCACATATAGATCCCCCGGTATACTATGTTTCTACCCATCAGAGCTATATGTTATCTCAATCTCCGTTCTGCTTCGATTGGAATACTATACTAAAATATATAGGTTTCATACAACAATAACTCCTGCCATACTTCAATATCAAGCAAGTTGGATCGGCTATATCACTAATCTTCATTGTTCATCTCGCTTCATTATTCAAACAAAAAAATATCATAATGACTAATTTTCATATCGATTATGTTCTTGATATCTAGTCAGCTAATAGTGCTCAGTTGATCGCAAATAAATGCAAATAACTAAGTTAGATTTCTAATTGGAATGATAACACTTATTTTCCCTCTTTCTAAATGAGGATAATTACTATTTCTGTGATTTTGTTTTAGTAATTTCTTTTGGAGTTAGCAGACTCAAGTTATTTCACCAACTTGAGCTGAAAGCCGAGAGAGTTATATCGTTATTCTTTGTTAGATTTTGATTAATAATAGGAAGCATTCTTCATGATTATGTCATAGTTAATAACTAAGAATTTTAAACATTATTTAGTTAAAATATTCTCGATCATCATATATGTTCCCACTACTTACTCAATTAGTTTTTTTTTTCTTTTACTCCCCTTCACAATTCAAAAGCTAAAACCTCGCTGAGGAACCTCGACAAATAATAAGAGGTATAATATAGAATTTCACTTTTACCGTAGAGGTCCAACAAAACTATAGAAGTAAATAAAAAGCAGAACTGTCTAGGCATTAATATGTCAAAATATAATTATATTATACGAATTAATATAATTTTTCTTACAGTATATAATGGAGCGTGTTGTGAATCCTGGACCGATTGATCGTACACTTCTTCTCTCTCAGCATGAGCATAAATCAGAATTGTTATGGAAAGGTGAGATACCATTTAGTAACCTTATGAGGACGGTGCACATGAATGATGCCTGGAATTTATTTCGTTTGCACCGACCTCATGAACGTGTTGAGGAGATCTTACGTAGGTCGGACTGTATGATGTAGTTTGTGTGGGCAGGATGCAGTATGATCGTGCCCTTGTTACAGCTATGGTTGAGCGTTGGAGGCCAGAGACTCATTGCTTCCACTTACCTTTTGGTGAGGTCACGATTACATTGCAGGATGTGCAGGTCTTGTTTGGTTTGCGCATCGATGGTGATGCTGTGTACATTCAGGATGCTACCCGGAGGATTCGTCCATGGCGTACTTTATTAGAGACACTCACAGGATGTACCATAGCACCTACTGATATGGATGGTGCGAGTCGGGTGAGGATACATAGCATTATCGGCTACTTGTGAGATCAGTTACAAGTAGATCCGATAAGAGATGCTACTCCAGTGGAACGAGTGGAGAGGATTGCTAGACTTTACATGCTTGTTATATTAGGGGGCATCTTATTTTCGAACACTTCAGGAAACTTTGTTAGTTTACAATACTTGGCGTTCCTAGATCCTATCCACGATGTAGGTAAGTACAGTTGGGGCAGTGCAGTGCTAGCCTACTTGTACCGTGCACTTTGTCAAGCATCTATCAGTAATGTGATTGACATTTGCGGATTTATTCCTCTCCTTCAGGTAACTTTACTTAAGTTTTAAAATACATTCAAATGTAAAAATCTTTAACATTATACCGTACAAGAATATTTTTTCTATATTCAATTTTTTAAAATATTTAAATTACATACAAATAGTTTATTTTCTTTGCCTGCTTCTTTCGATAGAAACTTGCATTGATAAAGCACACAATGTTATTCTATTAGAAAACCTACATAGTTTTAAAAAAAGGGTCCAACCAAAGGTTGAAACTTACTTCATAATAAATATGAATAATTATTATAAAACCTACATAGTTTTAAAAAAGATTCACATACATTTTCCTACAGCTATAAATATATATATATATATATATATGTGATTATCTATTTTTTTTGTTAATGATGATAATTTAATTATTTTGTTTGTCACATCAAGGTTTGGTGTTGGGAGAGGATCTTGCCTGTACAGCCATCAGCTCCTCCTCAACATGATGGTGACATGTTACTTTTATATACTAGGCGTTGGACGCGTGGAATTGATAGGGATACTGAGTCACATCATGTTCTTATCCCGATTAGAGACCAGTTAGACCGCATGACGGAGGATCAGGTACATCAAATAAATTTTGCAACTCTACTAAAATACTTTTATGATTGTCAATTTGTTATTTTAAAAGTGAAAGGGTACTTTGGTCGTTTTCTTTCGATTGTTGTTGGTTGTATTGGATTGATCTAATTTGGGGGATTTGACTTTGGATACAATGTTTTCATTATATATGATTGCTAAATATTAAATAAAATAATACACATATAATAATAAATATACAACAAAAAGTGATATTTTGCTGACTCTAGTAGCCCACATGAATTGGACTATAAATAGTTTTACTATTTTATTTTATTTAAAATAAATAAACAAAATTGCAGCATTAAGCTAGCCAAACTTTGTATTGCTTATTTCATACGTCTTGCAGTGACTTGCAGCTACCCATAATAGGTTGTTCAAAGTGATATTTTTGAATTTTTTTGTAAAATTGGCCTTCAAATGTCTTAAACAAAAACGATGAAACCCAAATGGAGCCTGTCAATTCGGAGAATTATACACGGATGAGAGTATTCCGTGATGCCTATCTGATATCAATGTGACCCCTCTACGACCCTTGACAACGTGCAAGTGCAAATGATCCAAAAATAAAGTCCATGTCTCTATGCTCTCATTTGCAACTATTGCAAATGCCAAAGGTAATATAGAGCCGTTACCATCTATTGTAATCGCAATCAACAACTTGATATCATATTTTCCATAGACATGTGTTCCATCGATCGATATAACAGGACGACAATGCACAAACCCATCAATGCATGGTTTAAAAGCCTAAAACACATAGTTGAATACATGTTCAATGACATCGACACGCCGCTCTGTTTTCCATTCTACTATTATTCCAGGATTGAAGTGTTTCAAAGCTTCCATGAACCTCGGTAACTCGGCAAAAGAACCCTCCCAAGTACCATAGACTTTTTCAATTGCCGCTTGCGAGACAAGATAGGCTTTTCTTCTACTTATCGAAATGCCATATGCTTTAAGAACGGCTGTTTGACAGTCTTTGATGGGAAACCTGAAAAGTAATAATAATATTAATTATCAAATAAAAATGAATATTTTCTTATTAAATAAGAATCATCTAAGGATAAAATAGTACCTTGGCGTTCTTTCTATATCAACACGGAGGACGTTAGCAATCATCTCAACATCCAAGTTGAAATGTCCTTCGCGACATGTACCCATATCACATGTATGTTCTTCAATGTATCTTCCAACTTTCCACATGTTAGTATGTTTATCAATAAAAGAAGTCAACCTAAATCGGCATCCTTGTTCTACACGCCTGCAAACAAGTCGCCATGATTTTTTTGTCGATTTAATAACAAAGTACTCCCTTGCTACTTTCAAATGTAGAAGTTTAACTGCTCTTTGCAACTGCTTCTTTGAATTGAATAACATGCCTTTTTCAATATAAATAGCACCATTCATGAAATCTTCTGCTTCATGCCACGTACGTTGTGATGTATACTCATCATATGTATCACCAAAGATATCTGAACCATACGGGAGATGATCAAGATAAGGAATTTCATGATTACGAAACGGGCTCATGGACATTGGTCTTGGTGATCGATTGAGAGTCGAAAAATCATCATCACTAGATGATGCCTCAAATGGAACATTATCTCCTGATTCCTCAGCATTAGGCAAATCATCACTATCACTAGCTGAAGGTGAGCCATAATTAGGAAGGTCACGATCATCGATATTCACTGGATCAATGGGTTCATCTTGTGTAATATTTTTCCTATATATGTAAAAAAGTATAAATATTTCGCTCATGCAATTAACTTACTTAAATAAAAAAAAATCAAACGTTGAACATACTGAAAATCATCTGCACCAAAAATAGGCGAGACATGTAAATTTGAGGATGTCCCAACATTTTCCGTCATTTCAAAGTGTGATGACTGACCAAAATAATTATCTAATCCATAACTTGGAGCAATATTCCTATCTTGCTGAGGTAAACCGCTACAAAATATATAATAATAAGAAAAATAAATCATATAAACTAATAAATAATTGACAAAATCAACAAATAATGATTGAAATATAATTACTGAGCATTACCGATCACTTTCATTGATAGTTTCATTTAAATCAAAATCATATCGTCCGGTAAGAATATTTTGATAATGAGTCATGTTAGGAAAATCAGCAGATTGAGTTATTGGAAATTCATCAACGCTATTACGATTTTCTAATTGGGGATTGACATCGACTGATAAATGAGAACGTTGTTGACTAATCTTAGGCTCCTTCCTAACATAGATTTCAAGTATTGTTAACTTGATTTGATCTATGTAGTCATTTGGAACCCTCAAAAAGTCGGTCAACGATTCGTCATTATAGATAATCCACTCTCCAAAATTAACTTGTCCTTGTGATAAAAATGAAGTAGGGTATTTTCCGACTATAATCAAATTATAATCAGTACTGTTTATACCCATTATTTTATAAATTGATGAAATGAATTTATGATATCGAACATTAATTGGATATTTAGCATTGTGTTTGGGAGGACAATTATAATAAACGGTATTTCCGTCATGTATAATTTCGCCATCCCAATAAATTGAAACTTTAACTTTAGGCGTAGAAGACATTTTTTTTTTGAGATTGAATGAACAAAATATAGAAGATTTTATGTTGTAGGTGATATCAATCATTTTAAACGACCTTAAATAGAGATTGAAAGTTTTTTCAGAATAAAAAAAATAAAAATACATAGTGTAATATTTTTTTTCGTTTTATGACATGTCAAATCAACATAATTGTATGACAACACTGAAAAAGCTTTTGCGAAACGTGAAAAATATTCCTCTTATAAAGTGTAATAAAAAGTTCCACTTTATAAAGTGGAAGAAAAAGTTCCACTTTATAAAGTGAAAGAAAAAATTCCTCTTTATAAAGTGGAGGAAAAAGCTCCACTTTATAAAGCGGAAGAAAAAGTTCCACTTTATAAAGTGTAATTTTTACTTACACTTTATAAAAAGTGGAAGAAAAAGTTTCGTTATACATTAAAAATACACGTTATGACACTAACGGAAAACGTTTAAAAAATTAGATAAAGTGAAACTTTTTTTTCCACTAAGCTTATTTTAGTTACTAACTAAAATAGTGGCTTATTTTGGTCATTTTTACACTTTTGTGGCTTATTTAGGTTTCCAACTCATTTCAATACAATATGATTTCATTATATGCTTTCTATGGTGAGCATTATTATATATTTAGTTTTTGCTAATTTTTCAAAATATATATGTATATGATTTTTTTGAAATTAACGAGTGCTCGTATAACTTTAAGTAGTTCTGTATTTTAAATATGAGAGGTCAACTAAAACAATTAGTCTGTTAGGTGAGAGAGATCAGCGCACTAAAACTTTGGCTCAATAATTGAAATTTGATTCTTGAATCCCCAAATTAAAATTTTGAATCCATTTAGGTGTATATAAATAGCTACGAGTCAGTTGAAGATTTGATGTATTTTCACGCCTAGAATTGAAATACTATTCATTTGGCATGTGAGGTACGATAAATTAAATGTCATGTCATATTAATTAGAGATTAGAGATACCAATAATAATAATATACTTGTGACTTGCGAGGCCTTCCTTTTATTTGTCTAATAAAATAAAATGAGGCTTCTAAGTTTTCTAGTTAGGAATATATCGGCATCGACTTTGCCATACAATGCATTTGCCGCCATTACTTGCGCTAACTACTACTCTTAGTCAAAGTAAAAGCGTAAATACAACTAAGTACGTACATAGTTTTAGATAATTTATGTTTTGTATTTTAAATTATCTATTTGTCCTCTTTTTGAAAACTTTTTAAATTTTCATACACGTTATTATCTTATGTTTGACCCGTCACTTATTTTTGCCCATTTTATTACAGTTAAAAGAAATTCAAGGATGTAAAGTCTATTATTGTCAGACATATATTTTTAATAATACCAAGGATGACAATGAGACGGAACGATTGTGGAGCAGAACACAATGCATATATGTGGGGTGGGTTTGAATCTATGCTGGTGCAAGCTGGTGGGACGGATTTACTGCTTTTTTTAAAAAAATTATTTGCGGGTTTTAAGGCAAGTGAGGGCAAATCTGCAATCTAACACATTCTTGAAGTATTTTTATTTTTCTTTAACATCGTAATGTTACTACGATTGTTTGCGATGAATTTTAATATTGTAGAAAATAATTGTAATCACAATAATTTAATTTAAAAAAAATAATATAGACACACTCCAGTTCCTCACCAAGTAGGGATGGTAATAGAGTGGGGCGTGGGTTTAAGGCTATGTGGAGCGGGCATTTTAAGGTTATGTGGGGCGGTTTGAAGTGGATTTTTTAAAAATTAATGTGGGATGGGACGGGTTGCGGGTATATGTGATTTTATGTGTACTTAATTTTAACTTTTTACATGTTATAGAGTGATAGAGCATTATTTATTAAGATAATTTCATTAAACCTACTAAAAAGTTCATGATAATAAATGAAAATGGTTCAATAAGAAATAATACAATTTCTTGCATGTCTCCCAATTGACCCCTAAAAAATAAAATTTTACGTCACTATCCTATTAAACTAATACAACTTAATGAAAAAAATGAAAATTTTTTTATGAATTTTATTTTTAGTATCAAATATAATGAGAAAAAGAAAATATTAAAAAATTATGCGACACGGGTTCATACGGGGCGGGTCTATGCGGAGCGGGGTGGGACGGGTTGAAAATGAAAAGTGTTGCTATGCGGGGCGAATTAAGCTCAACCTGCACTGCCCTTGTCCTACAGAGCTCCATTGCCATCCTTACCCCCAAGAGAGATTTATTGTGTATTTTTCAAATTAAGATGATTTGGAATCCTTTGATGCATGAACTAGGGTTTAGGATGGGATAGGAATTTTAACTGAAATCACTAGCTCAAATGGACTCAACTTTGATATCATGTTAATTAAAGTTGAGAAATTTATCATCTTGTTAATCATTAATATGAGACTTTTTTCATTGTTTAACAACATTTCTGTTGTATCAAAGGAAAAGAGAATATATATTTTTTTCTTGTAGGAGTATAACTTCGTAACCAGAAAATACTTGCGTGTATGATTCATATTTATATCCATTTGGCCGATATTGATCGCTTTCTTTTTTAATTAAACGAAAACTGAGGACGTAGCATCGAGTTTTTAAATGAATAAGTCGTGACAATTGACCTAATTAATCTGAGACGACTTTGTACCGAATTTGATTCCAAAAAAAAAAAAAGGTCACCTGCATTTCATTATTTATTAAACGTTGAAGTTGTATTCAATCCAAACTAACCATACACATTATGGTATAACTTCCATCTTGAAAAAAAATATTAGAACAATGAAAAATTTACCAATAAATTAATAGGCCTTTAACAATATTGATTAAGAAAATTGACTACTCATATATTTTATTTCATTGCGTAGCTCATAAGCAACTAACGATAGTGACTGCAAACACTATTTAAGTCAACAAAACCACGCCTTAATTAATTAGACCCAATAATAGTAAGGATATTAGATAACTTGTATGCGTAAATTAATTTATCAAATTCAACATAAAAAAATAAACGAAATTTTGAGTTTAACATTTTAGTTTTTGAATATTAAATTTAATAATAAGGTAAAAAGAAGAATATGTTAAAAGAATGACGAAAATCTCGTATTTGTAGTCAATAAAAATTACGAAAAAGGATCTAAAATACATTGAAAATGGTATTAAATTATCCTTTATCCACCTATTGGCTTCAAAATACCCTTGTCATCCACTTTTAGATTCAAAATCAACCACTTACTTAATTATTTTAAAATTAAACTCTTTAAATATTTTTTAAAATAATTGGCGTTCAACTATTGGTTATAATTTAATTTATTAATATAATTTATAAACTAACCCACTACCCACTCATTACTAACTAAACTCCACCTAATTAATAATCCAATTATAATATCAAAATCGCCATAAACACTACTAAAACACGATGAAATTATAGATTCCTGAAAAATGACATCCAAAATTATTTGAGTTCGAATCGAAGCCCCAATTAAATTTAGGTTGAGCCGCTTATTAGGAGGAAACCTTCAATATGATTCTCTTTTAAGATTGTACTAGAAATTTATGATTAAAGATAAAGAAGTAATACATCTCGAATTAATTTATGCACTTTTTAAAATATGATTTTATAAATATTTATGATTTGTTTTACAACCTTTAATATATTATTTTGAAAAAAAATTACCTAAGAAGTAACATCACATAATATTGAGACGTAAGAATAATTAAGATGAACATAGTCAGACTTTTAAGTTTATCGATAATTTTTATTTAGATACTTGAATGTATGATAATTTACTTCTATAGATATTTTCGCCTCAAATTTTTAAAAATACTCAATTGACAGTAGCTCTTTTGTTGTTGTATTAATGATGTGACGGATTTATTAATTTGGAGGGATTTAATTAATAATGGGTAAGTAGTAAATTGATTTATAAATTATACTAATAAGTTAAATTATAACAAATAGTTGAGTGTCACGTATTTAAAAACATATTTAAATAGTTTAAATATAAAACCGTTAAATAAGTGGTCAATTTTGAACCAAAAGGTGGATAACGAGTATATTTTGGAGTCAATAGATGGGTGAAAAGAGTATTTTGGAGCCAATACGTGGATAAAGGATAATTTTATATCATTTCCAATACTTTAAAGGTATTTTAAGCCTTTTTCCATAAAATTATTAAGGAATTTGAAATGGAAAATAGAAAATTAAAGAGAGGTAGAACTAAATATAAGTGAGTTAATTATTTTATCAACTAGGGCTTGACCGAGCAAAACTTTGTTGACTACTTTTCTTCAGTTACAAAGTTTCTATCTTTGAATTTATTTCATCTTTTAAGAAGTTCTTCAATAATATCATTAAATTTTGTTGGATATATATATAGATTTTATAGTTGAGAAAGACTAGACTTGTATTATTATTAGTCGGTTCATCGAGTAGGTGATGAGTTGTCATATTCATCGTATAAATATAATCCACATTTCTCATGAGAATATATTTATTAAATATTTTATTTGACCTTATTCTCGTAGTTTTTATTTATAATATATAAGGATTTCTCTATGTAAAATATATTTTTAATTACCTTTATATATTCTCCTTCTTTTGCGGCGTAAAACGCTAATTTTGTGTCTATTAAACAAAACCAAAATGATGAAGAAAGGTCAAAGGTTTTTTTTAGCAAAAAAAAAAAAACAAAAAAAACGATTATGACTAGTAGCTTCATGAAAGGTAAAACATGTGTAATTTTTAAAAATGAAAAAAAAACACTTAACACTTATTTCCAAGAATAAAGGAGTTTGATTAAGCTTTTGCTGAAGAATTAAGTATTTTAGAATTCTACCTTTTTTTTTTGCTTTTAAACCGACAAAGTATTTCTCTTGCTTTTAATTTGTATTAATCAAATTAAAGTTTTTTAACACCTTTTTTTTAAAAAAATTTGATACGTAAAAGCCTTTTTAAAAAATGTTGCCAAGCTATATTACTAACAAATTAAATGTTGTCTCAAATAATTTAGTCAAACATAAACTGATTTCCACAACTAGGCCAAACAAATTTCTGAATTTCACATTGCAACATCAAAAGAATATTGAATTTAAATCAGTACAAGATTAGCTCTACATAAATCTAGGTTCTATTGACCAAGTTCTTTTATTATAATATTATTTTCACTTCACCTAAACGTGAATTATCCAAGTGTTGTCATTCACATTTAGTGTGATTTGGATAAGAAAGATGAATAACACAACACGGAGAATCTTGAAATTTGTCTTTTTGATGAAAACAATAAAGGTGGATTACACATGTAACACAACTCTACTTATCTCATATTTCACGCTCCAAATTAAATAAATAAAAGTACAGTAAATCTTTTTCATGGCTAATGATGTGTATTCCATCTTAAACGCGTAAATAAAATTAACAAAGCCACCAAACTTTATTCACAAACAAAATCATTGTAAATTTTGTATGAGTTCAACTTTTCAATAATACTAACATCATTACGATGCAGAGTCCACATGGGAGATTGTCAAATTATCCCAAAATACAAGTCAAAAATCTCATTACAACAATTAATAGCAAAGAAAATAGTCGTCTGAACTCAACTTATATAACATATTTTTTTAATTAATTTTATTTTTTTAATTAATTTTAAGTAGAGTATTATTTTTATTATTCATTTTTGATTGTTATAATTTTTTTTTTAAAGTTAAACTATAAAAATTTTGATTAAGTTTTTTCATCATATTAACATGCAAAAAGTTGTTATATAGTAGTTTTCATATAGTTTTTGAATATCTAATGTTTTTATTTAAAATATCAAATTAATATAATTTAATTTAACTTTGAAAATTAGTCAAATTCACTTTCGAAAAACATAACATGATAAATAAAAATAAATGAAAATGATATATTTTTCGATCTAGTAAGAATTTAACTTAAATGATATATTTTTCGATCTAGTAAGAATTTAACTTACTTAATGAAATGATTTATATTGATATAAATTTTTAAAACCTCTTTTTTAATTTTACATTCCAACTATATTGTATCGTATAAATTGAAGACGGACGACAGAGTAACATATAAAATTATGTGTATATATATAGGGGTAGCTATAGCTTATATTTAGTATCGACTCTCTTCTCCTTTTCATTTAGTGGTTGTTGTTTGAAGCAAATTGGTTTCTCAACTATATTTGAAAGCAACAAATTATTCTAAATCAAAAACAAATAACGATATGATAAAAGTAGGGAAAATGGTGGAGTTACTTGAAGAATACGGAATTGTTATATCAAGAATGAGAGAGCAGCTGTTTGTTCCAAGGCGTTTGCAGGTTCCTCTGTTTTTACAGAGCCTTCGTTCCCCTGTTATTCAAGATTCTTCTTCTTCTTTCCTCGTTTACTTTTAGTTATATCTATACCAACAATTTTACTTGTTAAGTTTATAGCTCAGAGACACTTTAAATTTTTTTTTGTTTAATTATCCAATGTACAAATTTGTACTTTGAATGTGCATCACTATGGATGATGATTCAATTTCTTCAAATCAATAAGAAAAACAGAGGTTTATACTTCATTTCCAGTGAAGAAAGTGTATATTTGGCTGATTCAGTTTTCATGTCTCCGCCGAAACAAAAATTTTAAAACTTTATGAGTTTTAAATATTTTACCGATAATTTTAAGTGTTAAATATTCTTGATGTTATAAACTTAAATTTTCTGATACATTTCTTATGATTAAATAATGGATATTGATGATCTCATCTATCCTTTGAAAGTTTAGTATTTTATTCTCGAACTCATCTTGAATCGCTAGTACAATGATTGGAGGCGTTTTTCACCTGTTTTAGTGACATAAATTCATTCGCTCGATGAGTTTTTTTTATGAATCGTTATTAATTGTTTTATATAGAATCATTGTCTAAATAAAATAGATCACACATTTTAATATGATATCAGAGTATGAAAGAATTAAGCCAGTAATATGAAAATGATACCACAAATTCACTCATTTCTAACATGTTTGAATTCTCCGGTACTTGTACTTTGCTTGAGGAGTTGGCCATTAAGTATTTTTTTAAATAATTATGTGAGAAGAGTAGTGTGTTGTTTGTTCTTAGTGTAGGGGCTAGTCTATTTAAAAAGAATGTGGAGTAATGGTTTTACAATCATTTAAATTATATTTATATTATTATTATTATAGGATAGAGTAGGCCTCAACGGCTAAACCAAACTAAATGCGCCTTGTCCATATTGAAGTAATGGCAACTGTCGAGGGGTCGTAACCCATCACACTTCTGGCCCCTAAATAAATAAATAATTAATATTAAGTGGGGCCTAAATGCTCCTAGTTATTTAAATTTCAAATTTTGGTTTTTATTTTTCCTAACTATACTATATATTATTCCATTTGATTACTTTAACAAACTATTTGTGTTACGATTAATGTGCTTTTCAATCATATGCTTTTATATATAACCCTTTTGTTCTCAATAACTAGAGAGAGTTTGTTTCAGATTTTATATGTAATAAATTATTTGAATTTTTTCTCTTCTTTAAATTGTTTTCTGAATTCATTTTCATAACGAGAATAGTAGAAATTCGTGATTTATTTGTTGGGTTCGATGAAGTTTTTTAATTTGAAGTGCCACCGTTACGTAATAGTTTATTTCGTTTTATACGGGAAGTAAATAGTCTGAAACGTTGACAACAATGAATTCTGTAAACTAAGGACTAAATTTTATATTATGTTAACATTGTGGAAAAAACTTTTTGGCCAAAATTTTTTATATTCATCTTACTTTTAATTTTTGGGAGACTAAATTATTTGTGATTCTTCACTTTTGCTTTTTCGGCAAACTAAATTTTTGTGATCCTCTACTCTAATTTTATACTCAATTTGAAGATACAAAAATTTTCATTGTTTATTAAATTTGGTCTAAGAAATTGGAATATATCTCTATGTCTCGTACTAGTTGATGATTTTTTATTTTACGTAGTATTTAAAAAATCATAAACAAGATGGTTGAAATTACTCTCGTCGTTCGGTATTATTTGTCATGGTTTATTTTTAGAGTCAAACTATAAAAACTTTAACTAACATTTTAAGATGTATTTTTTGATCATATTAATATGTAAAAAATTATAATTTATAATATTTTTCATATAGTTTTAGAATATCTAATTTTTTGTTTAAAATATCGAATTGATATGATTTAATTTAACTTTGAAAATTAATCAAATTAACTTCAAAAAGCGTAACATGACAAATAATTTCAAACGGAGGAAGTATTAATTTACCATTTACGCGACAGTAGAATAATTTATGAAAAATATGTTTAATAGCATAAGGCATATGAATAGATATTCATTGGAATAGATACAAAATAATTAATTAATGCGTTCTTGGAAAAAGAATACTTTGGAATTTCTAAATTTATTTAGGCTTCCTAAGAGTATCGGTAAAATGGATTTTTTAAAATTAATTCTATCTTAATTTGATAAGTAAAGTATATATTTATTTTAATTATAGATGGTCAACTCATATCGAGTGAGTAGAGCGGTTGTTGGAATGTCATTTAACACATCGCACTAAATTCTAGTGTTGACCACTAAACTCCAACAGGATACTTAGATTATTTTTTTTTTGGTTAGCACTAAACTCTAGTGATTAATGTATCCTAAACAAATAATATCTTCACATTAGACACCTTTCTCGTTAACGTTTTAAATTCAAGCATCTCTTTGACCAAACTTAAAACATTAGTATGAATTTATTAGCGAAATTAGAATTTTTAATAAGAGGGTTTACAATTTAAAGAATTAGACATACGAATTAGTTAAGAAAATTGCACATATACTATATATACATAACACAAATTAATTATTCCTGCGAAAGGACATTCAGATGAACGCCTGACCATAAAATGACTCCGTTTCTGAGTGTGATTTTACTACTTAGTGACGAGTAAAATATTGATTTTTGGATAGAATATATTTTTAAGCTTCGTTTGTTATTGCAAAACGAGTTATTTGAGGTTGCATTTTAGAATCCTATGTGTGAAATTTGGATATATAATTAATATTTGAGTGTACCACTTGTGGGACAGAAAAATGATGATTAAAGAGTAAATGTTATGTGATTGTGTTTTTGTGTATGAAGCTCTGCCTCAGGTTTTTTGTTGACATTATGTGCAACAGCAGTTGGTGTGGACCTTACAGGCCACCCACACTGATGTTTAAGTCTCATGGCATCACATGTATATATCCTTATTAATTAAATTCCTAATAATATCATTCACCAAAAAATAATTTGTTTTAAACTATTTTTAACTTCTATTAATTTCATGTATAATACAGTTCGATCGCCTCTTTAGTTTTAATTTTCCATCTTATGAAATTGATAAAATTGTTATGATATTTAAGATCTATCGAAAAGAACATCGAAGAGGAAAAGTTTAGTGGTTCCTCTGAGGACATCCAATTAAAATAAATAAGTGATACTTTGAATGTCTCAAAATATTTTATACGTTTCACTTCTTAAGAGTTAATTTAACTGATTTTTAGAGAAAAATAGAATTAGATTAATTTAATATTTTAAAATTATATGAAAAATATTATAAGATACATTTTTAAATATTAATACGGTAAAAAAGACTTTATTCGTTCACTTTTACTTATCAAGTTTGAACTTTATACATATTTAAAGAAATAACGAGTAAAATGAATATTTTGCCCCAATACTCGTATTAAATATTTATTCTATGTTTGATATGCTAAAAGTCAAAATACATTTTTAGTATTATGAAAAAAAAATGAATGAAAAAAATTATATCTTAAAATGTTGATTAAAATTTATAAAGTTTCACTCACGTTAAAAAAAAATATTACAAAATGGGAGATTTAGGGGGTGGGGGTTACTGTTGTTAGGATTTTTTTAAATTTCAAAGAAGATTCAAGTAAAACAAATTTGAAAATATATCATACATGAGTATGCAACATAACTTCAAATAAATTATCATTATTATACATACATAGTACCCCTTGTGAGTAATTGTTGATACATCCTTTAGAGACTCTAGCTAATAATTAAATTATGAATGATTCAATGTATTGAGTATTGACTAATTGTTGACGTCCAAAGCTTATCACAAACATCTCAAATAGAATCTTAATATATATGACTAGTCCCTTCAGAGTCTTAAAAAATACACTTATAATATTAGAAATTTGTACTGTTCATCAAATACCAATAATTACAGTGAAATGACGTCCATGAACTATATATGATCATACACTGCATCTAGCTGTGACTGCACTTTTCTAATTAAGTTTATTTGGTAACTTAATTGGATCTTCCTATTTTTCATTTTCTACTACACTTGATAAGAAAAGAGTTTATGAAGTGTCACCAACCACAAATAAATGAAATTGAAGTTTGCAAGAGTACTTATCAGATTATCAACTTCAACCTTTTGGATGGTTGTTAAGTACTGTTATCGTATTGTGTTATTTTAATGAACATAATATTTGAATAGATTATATTGTTTTATGCCGTTACATAATGTCACACATTCAATGTATTTGAGTGATAAATCTATAAGAAAAGTAGGATACGAGATAATGCTACTACGATCAAAAGGGTTAAAGAATTAAATTAAGAACGCAATCACGCTATGATTGTTATATAAAATAGAACTTTATATAAAATTTAAAATAAACGTAAAATACTTTAGAATTTAAATAACAAATAAAATAAATATTATAATTAAACTAATAATATAATATAATACAACAAATAACAACCCTCCAACATGGTGTTAGTCAAGAAAGTTGTTTACCTAATGAGAAGTTTATCTATACTGATTTCAAGTATATTAATCATATTTTGTTACGTTCATGCATTTATTTTCTAGGGGAGCCACAGCCAGCGTTCCTCCTTCAGTATCTCTTTTAAAAAAATAAGTATACGTGTATTCATGTGAGTTTTTGGCCAAAAACATTCTTTAACTTTATTCCAAACTTAAACTACATCCTGAAAGTATCATTTTTAGCAGAAAATATCATTTAATTATACCCAAACTTAAACTATATTCTTAAACTACATCCTTAAAGTATCATTACTTTCTACAAGAAGTTCTTGAAAAATATAAAAAAATCTTAGACATTATTGCTTATGGAAACTAAAAATGATTGGAAGGTGTGAGCGCACATGATTTGCCTTTTTCATAACGTAAAAAGGCAAATCATGTACGCTCACAACTTCCTATCATTTTTAGTTTCCATAAACAACAACGTCTAAGGTTTTTTATATTTTTCAAGAACTTCAGGTAGAAAGTAATAAAATTATGCATAATAACATTTGTTGATAGTCACGTTAACTACTCATGTTTTCGTAAGATTCCTTAGTTTTTTGACAATATCTAACAAAAGGATGAAAGTTGTTCACCTACAAATACTTAAAGGATGTTTTCTACTAAAAATGATACTTTAAGGATGTAGATTAGGTTTGGAGAATAGTTAAAGGATGTTTCCTGCTAAAAATGATACTTTAAGGATGTAGTTTATGTTAGTGAAAAAACTTACAAGATAATAAAATTGCAAGATTACAATTGAAAAAAAAATGAAGAAATTATTCTCTTCAGGCTGAGGCGCGGATATCTCGCTCTCTTTAAGGAGATTCAAGCCCACTGAAGCAAATGTTTTCACCGGTCCAGCGATAGTCCTCTTTGACTTATCCCCTCCAGGATACAACAGCCTTCACAAAGTATAACTCAACAACTCTGGACAAGAGTTGAGTCTAAAGCTCCACAAAAAAGAACACCTCCCTTCAACTAATAAGAACTCTCTTTTATACTAACTATTTCCCTCTTTGTTTTCTCTTGTGTTTTTTGTGCATATAAAATCAAATGAAGACCACCACTATTTATACTACAAGAAGTCTTCCTAGCAATGAATAGGAAGATAATGGAGGTAGTTAATAGTGAAGATAATGGCCTTAGGAGTTTCATAGGTTACATAGATTACAATAGGAGTTACATAGGTTACAAAGAGTAATGGATGAATCAAGAATGAAATAAAGTGATGGACAACCAATGCTAATGGATGATGTAGAGGTTATCCATTCCAATGTTTATTGGAATGTTTTTATCTCTACAATGAATTCAACCAATAAAGCCAAAAGTAATGGCATTACATGGCTACCAAGTCAAAGATGAATAACATGATTAAATTGGTAGTTTAAAACACAAATGCCTACCAATGGTCATTCTTATAACTCCAAAATAAAGCAATTTAATATGTTAAATATTAATATTAAAATGCTAATAACCTAACAATCCCCCACTCATTTTAATATTTAGATAAGAGAGTATATCAGTTGAAGGAAGACTACTATGCATAATGAAGGTGTGCTCTGCATTGAACCTCCACTAAGTGAAACAGTAACTTTTACTCCAGAGTCGTAGTGGTCTCAGACTTGAACTATGACTGCTTAAGGGAAATAAAATATCACTGGTCACACATAATAATCAAGGTGTTGACATGAGCTTTAACAGCCAGCACGTTATAGCCATGTGTTATCCCGGTTTCATGAGTGCATTTGAGAATAAGCCCCATTCTCATAGGCAGCGACCTACTTCCACACATCACATAGGTGGAATCTGTCGAGAGTGCTCGTGTAAGATTAACACTCCACCCATACGGCTACAGATATTCATTAAGAGTTTTATCAACTCAACCTTCACAACCTACAGGAAACAATGCACTCACATCACAGGGAGGAAAAAAAATAGTGCATTTTTCACAACAAGTCATCATATGATTAGTTTTTCCCTTTGAACCTGGTTATAGGATCTCTAATCCCCAGGTTGGGTTTCCTCATATATGACTCAAGGATTTGTAGGCTTCAATCCCACCCCCTCGATGTGCTTCAGACCTTTTCTCTTGTTAAGGCCTTCGTGTAAGAGGATCTGCAAGATTTGACATAATCAACATTAATGGTACCATTTGTCAAATACGATCTTACATTACTGTGTTTCCTCCTTATAGGTCTGGATTTACCGTTATAATAACGGTTTTGAATTCTACCAATTGCAGCGGTGCTATCACAATGAATTAAAATAGGAGGAATTGATTTTTCAAAATAAGAAATTTGAAACAATAAATCTCTTAAAAATTTAAGTAACAAACAAAATAAACATTATAATTAAACTAATAATATAATATAATACAACAAATAACAACCCTCCAAACATGATGTTAGTTAAGAAAGTTGTTTACCTAATGAGAAGTTTATCTATACTGACTTCAAGAATATTAATCATATTTTGTTACATTCATGCATTTATTTTCTAGGGGAGCCACAACCAGTGTTCCTCCTTCAGTATCTCTTTAAAAAAAAATAAGGATATGTGTATTCACGTGAGTTTTTGGCCAAAAACATCTTTTAACTATATTTTAAACTTAAATTACATCCTTAAAATATCATTTTTAGCAGAAAACATCATTTAACTATACCCCAAACTTAAATTACATCCTTAAAGTATCATTTTTAGCAGAAAACATCCTTTAAGTATTTGTAGGTGAACAACTTTCATCCTTTTGTTAGATATTGTCAAAAAACTAAGGGATATTACGAAAACATGAGCACTTAACGTGACTATCAACAAAAGTTATTATGCATAATTTCATTACTTTCTACAAGAAGTTCTTGAAAATATAAAAAAATCTTAGACATTGTTGTTATGGAAACTAAAATGATTGGAAGGTGTAAGTGTACATGATTTGCCTTTTTCGTTACGTTAACTGCTCATGTTTTCGTAAGATCCCTTAGTTTTTTGACAATATCTAACAAAAGAATGAAAGTTGTTCACTTACAAATACTTAAAGGATGTTTTCTGCTAAAAATGATACTTTAAGGATGTAGTTTAAGTTTGGAATAGTTAAAGAATGTTTTCTGCTAAAATGATACTTTAATAAGTTTGTGATATAGTTAAAAAATGTTTTTGGCCAAAAACTATATTCACATTATTGGATCAATTTATTTTGTAACACTTTATGAATTTACTTTATATTATTTCATTTCTACAGGTAAGATATCTAAAAATAGAACATGAGAGATCTTTCACAAAAATCATTTGATTTATTCAAATTGTGAAAGCTATACATTCACCAATTCCCTCACTCTCGAGAGAGTTATATATATATATATATATATGCACTGACTACTAAGAAATTTTTTTTTTTTATCGAATCAGTTTAGTGGGAAAACGTATGGTGAAAAATACATTCTCATTAAAATAATAGGATACTTTCTAAATTTTTTTCTCATTAATTCAGTCAAAATATCTATAAAAATAATTGAATGATATTATTTACTTGGTAAATAATAATCTTTTAATAGTGAAAAATTATTAGTGCCTTTTCAAGTTAAAGTGATACTTCATATTCCCTGTCCATCTTCTTGTTGTTTTTCCATACCTTTTACAATTGAGCTTGGAGTATCAAATCTCACATTGTGGGAATATTTGGTGTCCCCTATTGCATTTTAATTAACTATTTTTTTTTAATCAGATATCATTACCAAATGAAATCAACTCTTTATCATTAAATTTATCTATGCATGTAAACCTTGTATCTCAAGAATTTAAATATGATATAGTTATAATTATAATTATAATTATAATTAAATTGAAATGATAGTGTTAACTTAAGGTTTGATAAAATTTAAACTTGTAAAAAGGTATATCTCTTAATATATCGCTGATGTTTTCATGCATACAGCGACATACAATTGTAAATATCACTATATATTATGTGTATATCTTGCATGTTTTTGTGTATGCCATAGTATATCATATGTATATGGAGTGTATATATCATGACACATAATATATACAAGTTATATTTGGAGAGAAGAAGTATTGAAGCCATGGAAGAAAACTTTGAAGGACAAAAAACTATGGTTAAGAAAAAAACAATCATATTCTTTTGACGTTTTCATCTTCACTTTTTTGCGTTTTCTTTTTCTTTTTCTTTTTCTTTTTCTTGTTGTCGTTGTTGAATTAGTTGTGAAAATGTATGTCCTGCATGTTTTGTGTATGCCAAGTATATCATACGTATATCAAGTGTATATATTATGTACACATAAAATATAGTGATATACAAGTTATATATGGAGAGAAGAAATATTGAAGCCATGGAAGAAAACTTCGAAGGACCAAAACTATGGTTAAGAAAAATTAATATCATATTCTTTTGACTTTTTCATCATCTTTTTTTTTTGCGTTTTTTTTTTCTTTTTCTTTTTCTTGTTGCTGTTGAATTGGTTGTGAAAATGTGTAATTTTTTTAAATAGTGATTTCTTTTTTTGCTTATTCTGGAAAAATAATCGATAAAAGTTAATTATTCGAACAATCTAAAGTTGATATTTAATCATTCAGACAAATATTTTTGAGAAAAATAAGCAAATACCCCATAAAAGTAAAATAATTACAAATATTTTTCCCTTAACATTTATACTCTCACTAAATAATTACATTATATACCCCCTTATTAATTTTGCTTAATTGATACTAAATCAGTATCATATATGTATTGGTGTCACTAATATTGATAATTTTACTTAACTGATACTAAATCAGTATCATAGGAGTATATTATATTGGTATCATTAAAGCTAATAATCTCACTGAATTGATACTAAATCAGTATATATATATATAGAGAGAGAGAGAGAGAGAAACATAAGGTAACAATTGAAGTTGTTCCGGATTTTAAAAAACACTTTAACTTTGTAATTGTCCTATTACCCCACTAAATAATTATGAACCGGTATTATTATACCATCTTTCGATCAGCCCCAAATTTTAAGAAGCAAGTATGTTCACACACCAATCAATACATGACACGTGTTAATTTAATTAAAAATGTATTTTATTTTCATTTTAAGTTTTCTTTTACCTTTTTTTTTTTGTCTCTCTCTTACTTTTTGAATTTTAATTTTGATTAATTTTAAATTTCATTTCATCTTCCACCTTTCTCCATTATCTTTTTTTTCCTCACCTCCCACCCCTCATGTCAAATTAAATCTCACTCCCATTATTTTTTTTCTTTTCTTTTTCTTCTTTCTTCTCCGGTCAAATTCTATTCATAATATTATTTATACTTTACTAAATTATTGATAACAAAATTAATCATCTAAATAATTTAAAATTTTGAAGTATCATCAACTACTCATTTTCATATAAATCCACAATTAGAATCATAATTTTAAAAGAATAAATTAATTTTCGAAAATTGAAAGAGCTTAATTGAAATTGGATGAAACAAAAACTATATGATACTCCCTAATCATCTCATTAATTTAGCTCATTTTCATATAATTTCAAAACTATAAATGATAATTTTGAAAGAATCATAATTCTTCGAAGTTTGTAAAAGTTTAATTGAAATTTGGATTAAAAAAACTAAATAATACCTATTTTATATATATATATATATATATATATATA
>NC_028639.1:53415914-53477950 GCF_001406875.1 Solanum pennellii
TATATATATATATATATATATGTATATGTATATATACAGACACACACACGTGTTGGTATCATTAAGGTTTCTTGTTAAGAAATTACTCATTAGTCAATGATACTATAAGAGTATATATATCTTTACTATAAGAGTATATCTATATTCTTATAATATCATTGACAAATGAGTAATTTATGATCAAAAAATTTAATAATACCACAATATACAAAGTATCAATTAATAAATTTTCATCCTTAATGAATGAAGGGTATGGATTGTAATTATTTATGAAAGATTAGGTACTTCAAAAATTGTTTTGGATTTGAATATAAACTTGTAATTAAAGATACTTGTATTTTAAGATGTACATAGTCAAAATTAGGTGTAATTTATTCTAGATACACTATATTCAAGTGGATTCAGACAGATCTGAAATACATAGAGAAGTTCACACCAAATACACATGTATAGTGCATACGTAGTGTATTTCATATGTATCTAGGAAACACATTAACAATGAGTGTTAAAATCTTGCCCATATTAGTTAATTTTATTGAATCTAATGTCACTATAAGCTTTACGAATATTGAATCAAATATATATATATATATATATATATAAACAAAGAGCTAAAATTAATTGTCATTAGATTTATTGTCACTATAGACTTTAAAAACATTTTCAAAGAATGTTAATTGTCTCTAATAAACATATTCAGCAACAATTGATAGTCACTAAAAATTATTTTTAATATACTGCTCGACTGATCATATTATTATTCGCTACTTCATTTTTGGGAAATAGCCAATTTACATTTTGTAATAGTTTGACGAATGCTATCGAAAACTTCACTTTGGTGCATTTTTTCTAGGTGCCATTTACAATTGTTAAAGCCTTTAAAAAATACATAACGAAGTCCTAAACCCTATAAGTTACACATCTAACAACAAAGATATAGAAAAACAAAAAGAGAGAATATATTAAAATTCCTATAATCTATCCACATTTTTATACTCAAGTTATAAGATATTGTTACTATAATAATACTTTCATTTTAATTATTATTGAAATGCTAAATGACTTGGCAAAATGACTTCACCCTCTTATTAATTTGTTTATGAACTAGAAATTAGCCAAGAAAATATTAACAATATGGGCATGTTCTCTTTATTTTGTCGTACTTATAACTAATTATTTTTGGTTGTTTCTTTATTTTCCTCATTCAATCTCTTGACTTCTTTTTTTGTTTTTTTCTTCAAATAAGTAGTACACCTTTTTCTCACCAATTGAAAAAAAAAACCTAAAATAACAATAAAAAATAAAATCAATTGCAAGTTACCATATATCAGTTGCAAGTTACCATATTTGTTTGGTAAATGGTACTTAATATTTAGTCCTTCGGGGAAATGATAATAATTTTGGATCTTCAAATATTGATTAATTTTTATTCTGGTCCTTTTGATAGTTAATTAAATACATTCCATTTTTAACAGATTTTAATCCCTTTTATATAGAAAGTATATTATGTTTGAATTAGTTTTGAAGTTATATTAACGTCAAATATGTAAAGTAATAACACAGTTATCATAATATATGAATAATTAATAAGCAGTCAAATAGCTATTAACCATCTTAAATTTGTGAATATTCAGTGATTCATTACTAATAAAAAAATCCACATTTCAAGGCACTAAAAAGTGTTAATTTTTTTTTTCATATATCATAATAAGTGTCACTTTAGTTTATTTAACGTTTAGTAGGAAAAATAATAAACAAAAATATAATTTACTATATCAATTCTGTTGCCTTTTGTTTTCTTTTCTAAAATAACATTTATTTTAAAATTCCATTCATTTTTATTTATTCTTTAAATTATTTAATATTACACATGTATTCTTATAATATCTTATGATGTATTACCGTAAAATATTTATATTAATTATTATTTAATGTATAAGCACGAACAAATAAAAATGGATAGAAGGAGTATTAGCGTAGCTAATTACATTAACTTCGGCTTCTTCGCCGGGTGTGGAATAGATGTTTAGGGCAAGATGGTAATTTTGAAAGTAAACGAAATCAAGAAAATATGTGTACCGAAAACAGAATAAGCCAAATTTCAGCACTATAGTTTGGGAAGACGAAAGAGGCACAAGACCCAAAGTGAAGAGTCTCTCTCAGACTCCTTATGCCTTACTATTTCTACTCTGGTATTTTCTCTTCAATTTCATTCTATAATCTCTGAGTTTTCGATTTCTAATTCCTGTTTTTCTGGTCAAAAAGATTGAATTTTTACCTGTTCTTGATATTATTGTTTGTTTTTTAGAATTGTTTAGACTAATTAAAGCTTTTTGGGTTTTGATCAGTGGATTGAAATATTGTTTTTGACTCATTAAAAAGATGATGGGTTTAGGGTCTTTCGGTAATGGGGGTTCCTCATCATCCTTCTCCAATTTATCACCTTTAGCTCCACCGTTTACTGTTGATCGGTCCAATTCCAAAACGGGTTCAACCCAATTGTTGAATTTCAGTGATTCATCCTATACCGGTACAGTACCATTTGGACAGTCATGGCAGTATGCTGCTGCTGACCCATCACCCACTGGATACAATTTTTTCCCTTCAGTTACTGATTCTGCGCCCACAACTTGTAATATGCCTTTATCACCTGAGTTTACCCCTGCTGATTCAGTTGAACCAGGTAGTCACTTTTGGTCAACTTCTAACCCGACTGTTAATGCTTCGACTGAAACCTATTCGTTTGGCCGTGAGGGATATTATGCCCCATATGTGCCTTCCATAGTGAGCAATAAACACCCCTCGTCGGCTTTCAATGAACCTTCGCTTGATGTTTTGCCTAATTCTGGTAATATTCATGTTGATGCATCCTCCTCGCAAGTTGATTATACCCAGACCTTGTCTGGCTTAGAATACCCGCATTGGAGTTTTTTTAGTAAAGTGGCTGATGGGAAGCAAGAAGAGAGGAAAGGAGTTGATGGGAGTTTTTCCTCGGGGAATGTTAATGTTGGTGCTTCATATGGTTACAGGAATTGCATGTCTAAAGGTAATTTCCGTTCTTATCTGTAGTCTCATTGTTCCAAATTACAATGTATTCCTTATACAATTGAACATTGATGTGAATGTATATCTTCTGGCATAGTGCAGCCTTATAATTTCAGCATTTTTATTGTTTTGAATATATTACTAAGCTGTACAGGTCTTTGGTTTATCTGTGTGAATTTGCTTTCTGAGTGTATCTAACTTTTGTTATATTTGCATTTAGAATGTCAAATTTGACTTGTATGGGTTTTAACCATTCAATGTTTTATGCTTGTTATTGTAATAATCTTTTAATTGCTTTTCACTACCGAAGTACTGTTGTAGTTTTTATGTTCTTCCAAAAAAAGAAAGAAATTTAATTCAGTCAATGAGTATTATTGTACTATTCCTGACCTAGAAATTTTCATCGATTACAAAAACCATTTCAACTTCTTATGTCAATGACGAATTATTCATATCACGGAGTTAAATGTCTTTTACTTCTACGTGTCTGATTCATGCGATTTTATCTCTATGTGTGGTGAGGGTTTCTTTATGCGTTTAACTAGTTTAAACTTGGAGCTTAAACGAAGTATCTGTCATTTTTCTAATTGTCTAAACTTGTTGCAATAACACTATCTGATTGAGGCTTTTGATGTCTGTCATTTTGTAGGTAATTCCCTTGAAGGTGCGAACATACCTAGAGAAGATTCTGGTGCTGCAAATTTTATTGATGGAGTATATACTGGGCCTTCAAGTATGGGACATATGGATGCCAAATCGTATCTCACTCAAGAACCAATCTACCAGTCTCTTAACTCAGAAACAGCTATGGGTTCATTTAGCCCCGTGTCTTGCCAAGTGGGTCTTTCTTTAGGGTCTTCTAGTAATTACTTGAACTATAAAAACCCTTTTACTCCACATGAGAAATTCTTCGAACCCCTTGATTCTTGTCCCCGTGATACTACATCCACATCAAAATCTTCTCCTGTAGTGGTTATCAGACCAGCACCTTCTGGAAGCCGTTTCTTCGCACCAAAGATAGACTTGCACAAAAATGTGGATATTTGCAAAACTGGAGCTACAAACACTGAGAAATCAGATGTCTGTAACCTGTTAAAGAGTCAGGAAACTTGGTTACCAATAGATTCTCCGATCAAAGAGTTCTCCTTGGGCTCAAGCACACCGCCGGACTTTGACAAGATCAAAAACAATTTTTTTGCATCTTCGTCAGTAAACAATCTGTGCTCGACCCGTCCTTGTAGCAGCAATAGCATAGAGATTGCAGTTAAAGAAAGATCTGGATCTCAAGCTCCGTGCACTAGTGCACCACCTGTGACTTCTGCTGAGAAATGTTCAGATGCTCTAGATCTTCATAACCCAAATGTAGATTCACCCTGCTGGAAAGGTGCTCCTGCTTTTCGTGTTTCTCTTGGCGACTCTGTTGAAGCTCCAAGCCCGTGCATCTTAACAAGCAAAGTAGAATTCTCTGATTTTGGTCAATGCAATCCTTTATTTCCTCCAGCAGAATATTCAGGGAAAACTTCCTTGAAGAAACTTGGTGAGGAAAATCTGCATAAGCATAGTGTATATGCTGGAAATGGTCTTTCTGTTCCTTCAGTAGGCACTGGTACTAATAACTACACCACCGAAGAACTCAGGACCATTGATGTCACAAAAGGAACATTTGTGCCTGTGGATCTGTCCAGCAATGGTGTGATACTTAAATTTTCTGAAGATCTGAACAAGCCTAGCAAAGGATATAGTCTACCTCAGTACTCTGAAAATGATTGTCAACAACAATATTCCTGGGGCGAGCACCTTAGTGTTGATGGCCACCAATATGAACCCAAAAAGCATAATTTGCCTGAAGGTTATATGCACACTGGTTTGAACCTCAATGACACATTAGAAGGTGGAGTAGTTGCACTAGATGCTGCAGAAAATGTTTTACGCTCGCCAGCTTCTCAAGAAGATGCCAAGCAGGCCCAACCATATCAAAAGGGATCAAGTCCAAAGCTGGATGTTCAAACACTTGTGCATGCAATTCATAACCTTTCGGAACTACTTAAATCTCAATGCTTGCCTAATGCATGTCTACTGGAGGGTCAAGACTATGACACCCTTAAGAGTGCAATTACCAATCTGGGTGCATGTACTGTTAATAAGATTGAAACAAAAGATACAATGGTTTCCCAGCATGACACTTTTGAAAGGCTTGAAGAATCTCATCGCTCTTATATGGTACGTTTTCAGGAGAGAGCAAACTAGTTAATTTTGTTTTTTAGGTGTGTCGAATGTGTTCAAATTGTGGAAGCAGTTGCAGTATTACCATTACCAGTGTGGAATTAAATTTCTCCTTCCAGACCTTAATACTAGAATGGGATGTCTTTTGTCCATGAAGTATTGTTGTTTAAATAAGAAAACCTCAATCATTAGGGTACCCTTTTGACTATTAACTGGGTCAGTCCGTTTTTTGTCGGACCTCTGAATACTTTTATCATGCATTTCTGTTTCGTATGCAAGAATATGAATCTAAGTTTTAGTATGTCATTTTTCTTATCGAATTTACAGGATTTGTGTCAGCTTTCTGACTTTTGATTGTTGTGTATCTTTGGCCTTTGACTGGGTCAGTACTGTTTATCTTATTGAACTTTGGGTATTTTCATTATGTGCCCTTCTGTTTTATGTGCGAATGATTGGATCTAAGTTTTAAGTTCTTTATTTGTGCATAGACTTTACAGGCCGTGTTTGTTAGCCTAATTTTGTAGATAACTGTAATTTTCTCCTCTAGGGCACTGAGACAGGCCACCCTCAGTTTATGGAAGAAGTTGATCGGGATTCTTGTGGCCTCGATAATCAGCCCATGCCTGAAGATAAGAGCAAGAACAATGGTAAGAAAACTGAGAATTCACCCCTTCTAACTTCTGCAGATGACTTGGGAGATTCAAATGAAGAACAAGTGGTCCAGGTATGCTCTATGTGTAAGTTGTGAAATTATTATTTAAATTTTGGTCTTGTAAATTCAATGTTGAAAATGAGACTTTGAAGGAGTTCCAACCATCCAGAGTTCTATGTTATTGGCCTACTAATATGGCAGGCTTGCAGGCTATAAAGAAAGTCCTCAATGAGAACTTTCTCTCTGATGAAGGAATGCAGCCCCAAGCCCTTCTTTTCAAGAACTTATGGCTTGAAGCTGAAGCAAAGTTATGTTCTTTAAGCTATAAATCTCGTTTTGACCGTATGAAGATTGAAATGGAGAAGCATAGATTCAGCCAAGGTAAAGTTAAAAGCTGTTTAGTTTGGTATCTGTGCTGTGATTCTGTCGCAGTTGTGGTCTTTATTCTGTTTCAGACGTTTCAGTAGATGTGGCTGTCGCCAATAAGGTTTTTTACTTCAAATTTTCTCCAGGCTTAAACCTGAATTCCTCGGTGGCACCTGAAGCTAAAAATGACTCAGCGTCAAAGATTACCTCTCAGAGTCCCTCTACTTCAAGCAAAAATGTCCACGTTGACTATTCTGTAATGGAGAGATTCAATATTTTAAACAGAAGGGAAGAGAAGCTGAATTCATCATTCATGAAAGAGGAAAATGATTCTGTTAAGGTTGGCAGTGATTCTGAGGATTCTGTTACAATGAAACTAAATATCCGAAGGAAACAGGGAAACAACTTCAGTTCATCACTCATGCAAGAGAAAAAAGCCTCTGATATAGTTTCCAGTGACACTGAGGATTCTGTTATGGAAAGATTCAACATCCTAAGACAACGGGAAGAGAACTTGAAATCATCTTTCATGGGAGAGAAAAAGGATCAGGATGTGATTGCCAATGATGCTGAGGATTCTGTTAAGGTGAGACTCAACATCTTAAGACAGCGGGAAGACAACTTGAATTCATCTTTCATGGAGGAGGCAAAGGATCCAGATATGGTCACTAATGATGCTGAGGATTCTGTTATGGCAAGATTCAATGTATTAACACGCCGGGGAGACAACCTGAATTCACCGTTTATGGAGGTTAAAAAGGATGTGGACATGATTGCTGCTGGTTCTGCAGATATGGAGAATCACGGATTGATAAATGGAGAAGTATCAAACGATGAGAGAGCAAATGTGGTCATAGATCCTTACTTTTATCATCACAGTATTAATTCCAGTGAAGGATATAACTCCTTTGGGTCTTACACGGATGGTTCTGGATATGACTCCATGAAACAGTTTCTTCTCTCTGTCGCGGATGATCCAATTGTCCATTCAAATAGGAAGGCCAGACTGGGAAATCACCACTCATCAGGTTTGTATGATAATTCTTCATCAGATTGGGAGCATGTTGCCAAGGATGAGTATGTTTGACATCTCATGAGATGTTGCATCGAAGATATGTTGATGTTACTCTTTCCAGTCGATATATGAATACACTGTATATATTGTAGAGTAGACGGAACACTACGTATTCCTATTCTCTGCTTGCTGATACTGCTACATCGCTACTCGGTTGTGCACATCGTTTTATTTCTAGCTTACCTGTGCAGTCATTACTATAGTACTTAAAATTCTGCTCCTACTTGAAGAGAACATATTTCAGCTAATGCAGAAAACACTCACTTAAGTTCAGGATCCTATATGCATGATTCATTTTTTTGTTACCTCTTTTGTGTTTAACATCTGAAATTGATTTCAAATAATTTGCATGAAATATTTTATACACAGGGCAAATATTTTTTATTTTCTGGTTGCATAATTAGATGCATGTGATATTACCTTGTTTAAAATTTTATTTCAACCATCAAATGCCGACATTAAACATTAATTAGTGAATACTGTTTTAACTCCAATATATCTGCAAAATCTCAAGTCACGGGTCCAAGATATCATATTCATTCTTGGATTTAAGTTATTTATGCATGCACGGTGTTAAGAATTTTCTTTTATACTAGCAATGATATTAACTTGTGAATTGTGATAGTAAGTAATAGAGCGGGTTAGGCCTGTTTGGCCGGCCTGGCTTAACCCGGGATTTAATAAGTTAGGACTACAATTTTTGGAGCCCATTTGAGAAAAGAGCTTTTTAGCCCGGTCTGAATAAGTCTGCTGATTTGTGGGGCTTGATAAATATCGGTAGGGCCGGCCTGTGCGTCAATAAAAATTAATTAAAAAGTATAATATAATACTAAAATTTAAAATTAAAGAGAGTCCAAAAAATTACGTTATTATTTCTATTTAGATATTTATACTTTTACTTTTAAAAAAAAACTTAATAAATATTATAAAAATAATTTTATTTGTGGATTTGATTAAAAAGTAATAACATTTACATCGTGTAATATTGTTTTGTCGATATTTATGATATTATTTTAATATTATAATATATTTAATTTATAATTCTAAAAATAATATAATTTTAAAAAAAGTGGGCTGACCCGACAAGTCAATAGCTCATGTACTTATGGCTTTGGCTAGCCCGGCCTGACCCGTAAAATGTCGAAGCCTGTATTGGTTAGCCCGGATGAGGTGAGTTAGCCCATATTGACAGCTCTAGTAAGTAAGATTATTATTTTTATCAAATTATCAACTAATGTTTATAAAATAAAACCGTGTAAATATATTTTTTACATAGCCAATGCATAAAAGTCATACTCTTATTTGTAAAACCCTTTGATACATTTTTTAAAACTGGGAGTAGGTCTTTTGTAGTTAACGTAACTCAATGATTATACATTTGATTTAAGACATATAATTAAGAAGTAAAATAAAAGAAAAAGACCCACTTGCAAGCATAATCCACTATAATTAGCATAAATATAGGGTTAAATCAATGTCTAACCACTACACTTTGTATTTTCATGCAAAAGAAGTCAACAAAATAGATTGGATGAGTCAAGCTTATTATGTTCCTACATTAACCAAAAGAAAAAAAAAGCTAATAAAATGTATTTACGTACAATTATAGTCAATCACTGACCAACTCCAGTTGTCCTTAACCTTCCAAAACATTGGGGCATCTTTGCTTACCTATATACTCCCTCCGTCCATTTTTATTCGTACAATATATTAAAAAATAACTATTTAATTTATTTTTAAAAATTTAAAATTTTAGAAATAATTTCACTTTCAAAAACTTTGAATTTATCATATTCAAAAGGTAATATAGTAAATATACCATTTTATTATTTACTGTCTCCGTTCAGTTTTAGTCCACGATACTAAAAGTAGATGTTCATTGTTACTTTGTACAATTTAGATGCTCAATATAATTAACTATAGTCATTTTCCAAAACAATGAATTTGTTAAATTCAAAGAGCGATATAATAAAATTTGTCATTCTAATTATATTTATTACTTCATAAGAAGAGTCTCAGGTCAAACATGAGTAAGTAAAAGTGGAGGGTGGAAGTATAATTTTACAGCTTCTTGCGTTCCAACCATGCACTAAAATATTATAGATTAGCTATTGTATCAAGACAAGTTAACTTTGGATGCACTTGATAGTTTATATCCACAGGCTGGCCTATATATTGACATCTATTATTAATGATCAAGCTAGTCAAGCTTACCAAGAAAAATGAGTGTAAGAATGTTGATTAGTGCATTAATATTCTTGGTTTTATGTGAGTGTATGATGTTAGAAGCACAACTTCAAGTGGGATTTTATGATAATTCATGTAGTATGGCTGAGTTCATTGTGAGGCAAGAGGTTACAAATGCCTTCTTTAGAAATAAGGGAGTGGCTGCAGGCCTTGTTCGCATGCATTTCCATGATTGTTTCGTTAGAGTAAGTCCGTATTATTTTTGCATAATCTATGTATTTTATCTGTTGTAACGGATAACCTTTGTTGGCATTATGGATAGGGTTGTGATGGATCAGTGCTGATTGACTCGACCGCAACAAACTCAGCTGAGAAGGACTCACCAGCAAATAACCCGAGCCTTAGAGGTTTCGAAGTCATTGACAGTGCAAAGGCTAGGTTGGAATCTGTTTGTGAAGGAGTTGTTTCTTGTGCTGATATAGTCGCTTTTGCAGCTAGGGATAGTGTAGTGATAGTAAGTATACTACAAATTAAGATTTATTAAGTATATTACCATCTTAAGTACTAGCCTCTTTACCTTCACGAGGATAAGGGTAAGGCCTGCATACACTCTACCATCTCCAGAGCCCATTAATGGAATTTCACGGAGTATGTTGTTACATTACTACTTACTTGCACACTTGAAATTACTGTAGACTGGAGGACTTGGCTATGAAGTTCCAGCTGGTAGAAGAGATGGCAGAATCTCACTAGCTTCTGAGACAAGAAGTTTGCCCCCTCCTACATTGGATGTTGACCAGCTCACCCAAAACTTCAGAAGCATGGGACTCACCCAAGAAGAAATGGTTACTCTATCAGGTAAGCAGCAGTGCAGCACTTTGTTTTAAGTTATATGCACTGACATTTTACTGAGTCTTTGATCTCTGATGTCTAGGAGCTCACACCATTGGTCGATCTCATTGCCTGGCCTTCAGGAACAGATTATACAGCTTCAACTCAACAACAAGCCAGGATCCCAGTCTTGATCGAAGCTATGCAGCCCAGTTGAAACAGCAATGTCCAGAAGGCAGCACGGATGCAAGTTTGGTGGTGCCAATGAACCCTGTTACCCCAGCTATCACTGATGAATATTACTACACCGATATTCTGGCCAACAGGGGCTTGTTTACATCCGACCAAACTCTTCTCACAGATCCAACTACAGCTATCCAAGTACTACAAAATGCTAGGTTTCCATTCCTCTGGAAAAGTAAATTTGCTAGTGCAATGGCGAAGATGGGCCAAATAGGTGTCTTGACAGGCACAGCTGGAGAAATCCGAGCTAACTGTAGAGTCATCAATACCTGAACAATATATATATATATATATATATGGTGATAGAGGGATTGCTCCTATCAAGCTGGAACTTTCTGCACTATCTTTTTCAACCAGTTAGTACTGGGAAATAGACTATGTATTGCTCTGCTGCCCTATTATTATGTCCTTCACTTTCAGAAAATTGTAATTGCAAATACCTTCAACCATATGATGTTTAAGCTATTGTGTTCAGGCAAAATGGAATTGTCAGATATCATGTTCAAAATAAAAGATCTAAATAATAAAGAAAGCCCTTCATTTCTTGATATTGGTCATTGAGGTTCTACAATGCAACTACTACTCAATAGCTGGTTCACCAATTAACTAGGGCAACAAAAATAGAATGAAAGCACAACTTCTTCCAAAATTCATCATAGAGCACGAATTGAAAAGTGAAACTTTCTAAAAAAATACTTAAGTGGTCAGCTCCATGATGGCACTGACTATGTCTCCATTGTGGGCCTTCAGAGCCTTGACTGCCTTGGTCCTAGACACTCCTGCTTGTGTCAAGACCAAATCAATGTCCCGAGGTTCAACACCAGTCTCATCGACCTCTTCTTCCTCATCTGCCTCCGCAGCAGCATTAGAGCCAGACACATCTGGCTTAGCCATAACAGATCCCATGTCTGGCATCCTAAACTGCTGAGCTGCTTGTGTCTGCAACTGAGAGCTCAAATCCTCAATCTTAGCCTCTCCAAATATGACATAAGTCTCAGAATTTGGGCTTTTGAAGACATCTGGCTTTGAGATGAAGAATAAAACCTGCAGTATTGTGATTCAAAATGATCCGCATAAATTCATTTTCTTTTAAAAAAATATCAAGTCCAATGAAGATGAAATAAAGAATGATCAAGGTAATTTACATTTTTGGTCCTCTTAATAGTGACCCTGCTAACCCCTGTAACAGGTTTCATGCCAAGCTTCAACATGGCTTTTCGACTCTTCTTCTCACTTCTGCTTTGCTTAGAATTGCCACCTGCATCATTTTCCACACATATTCTTCTAAGAATTACATTGCCATGAATAATACAGTGTGGCATGTTATCTCACATGTCATACTACCATGTAAGGAAGTTAAACAGATCATGTACAATTTTGTGCGAAAAACAAAACAAAATGGATCATCAGAACGAGCACAAAGACATAAGCAGGGAGTCTTGAAACATCAATACTGGTCAAGACTGCACACCGGGAAAAGTATTGCATTAAATAGCTAATAAGCTATACACCAACAAAAAGACATAACATACTGTCATGCAATACTCAAAATCATGGCAATCCAATAACTACTCAGAGAGAAATGGATTAACATAACATCATCCAATGTCAAAAAACTGGCAATCCCATAACATTTATCACGAATTACAAAAATGATGTACAACAAGCTTTTGAAAACAGTCGCATAAAGCACTTAACTTACTACTATAAAAACAAAACCCAAATAGTTTCAATGCACTGAATTATCCACGAAAAGTTCAACTTGCAGGGAACTTTTAAGATAAACAAATTACAACGCAAGAAGTATTACAAGCTACAAAAGGATGAATAAAATCAATCATACGATTTAATCATCCCATAATTAGAAATGCACACTCGAACAAGTCAGTAAACAATATCGGAATCATTTTCTCCTTCTAACAAGCTTTTGAAAACAGTGGCTTTAAGCATTTAACTTATTACTACTAACCAAACAAATCCTAAGCGTTATATTATCCACAAATTGCAGGGAATCTCAAAGCAATGCATAAGGAAAATAGCTCATCCAATCAAATAACCTTCAAAACACCCAGTAAAATGAATGCCGTCGAAATAGAATGTACTAACAAACCATATATAAATCAGCAAGCACAATTATACGAAAGGTAACAACTGATTAAAAAAGGGATTAGGAGCAGGAAAATAATACCTTGGGCACCATCCTCCTTGTCATCATCTTCGTCGTCGTCAGAATCGTCGGCGTCATCATCGTGGTCGTCTTCCTCTTTGACGTCCTCCACGATGGGCTCATCCTCCTGAATCTTCTTCTCGGCTTCGAGTTCTTCAATGACGGGACCTGGCATGGCTACTTGTGTGTGATGGAAGGGGAGGGATGAGGATAAAATTCGTAAGCAGGAAGCAGTGTAACAAATGGTGAGGTTTTATCCTAGGGTTCCTCTCCTATGGGCTTCCGTAATTAAAGCCCAATATCATCATCAGCCCATTTATACCTTGTCTTTCATATTTTTCAATAATATTGCATAAGAAAATGATTATTATGAAATTCAAATCCATCCTGTTTATCTTTAGGATTAAAAAATAATAATTCGAATATATCAAGGACTGTGAATTAAATTAATTTTATTTTTATTTTTGTAGTAACGATGTTAATGTCAGTTTTTTTTAAGCTTTCTGAAATTCTAGCATGACCATTATAATTTGAATAAAAATAATAATATTGCAAAGATTTGTTATATTTTATTCATCAATTCATGTGTTAGTCTTTAATCGATCTCACCTGACAAATATAAATCACTCGTTCTTTGATACAGTTCTTTATTTCTTTTTAGATATTTCGATTCTATATTTTCAATATTATGTTTCATAAAATGATATACTAGTACCATACCTAACTAAATTCAGTATGATTTACGGTTTTTATTTATTCTGTTCTGTGAATTGGTCCGTTTCGGCTCGGATGTAAATAAAATCTTTAAGAAGTTTAGCAACAAAAGAAACCTTATCAGGTAGCAACATCTGCTTGAAGTTATCTTCCATAGTCATTTTAATATCAGCAAGGTCCCTTGCGATATTTGCCAACGTCATCCTCATTTCAGCCAATTGCTCCCTATTCCACTCTGCAATTGTGAAATGCATGTTCATCTATCTCTTTTCTATAACAAACTTCCAAAACAGAGCACCAAAGACTTTGTATATAGCCACAAATGGTAGAGCTTTCAAGGAATTAACGACGCCTGTAACAACAAATTAGTTCATGCAATCAAAAACTTCGAGTCTTCAAATACCACATCATCTCTCTAAGTAGTTTTGCCATAGATTTTGAAAATTCATCTTCAAATATTTATTTGGCCAGATTAAACAAAATGGGCCAGTTTTTGGTCAAAACTTCAAATTTTCGTGCATGTTCAAAAACTAAACTTCAATCAATGCAATTTTTACATTTCTTTTCTCTCTGATCTGAATTGTTAACAGAATCATCCATATCATCGTCGACTTCCACGATCCAGTCATCCTCCTGAAGCATCTTCTCATTTTCGACGATAAGACCTAGCATTGCTGCTTCTGAATGCTGGCACGGAAAGGGGAAGGGGTTTTCACTGTTTACAGTGTTTTGTCATTAAAACCGGAAGATATTTACTTTACTGTCGCCCAATTTCATCGTCCCAACTAATACATTGCTTCTACATAAGAAAAATATGAGTGCAGTATTACTTTTACGATAAAATCTAAAAAAATTACTCCACCAAACTTGCTGTCACACTCTCAAGCATAGACAATGAAATTATCTGCTAATTGAAATCTCAAAATTAGTTATCACTAATTTGATTATTGTAATATTCGGCCAACTTCATAACTCTATTCTTGTCAAAAGTAGCAAATGAATCAATCGGGTTCAAATAAGTGGATTAAGCCGCTAGTTACTATATCAAAGTGATAATTAATCTTCTAGAGTTGCAAATTAATAAAAATGCTTTCACGCCTGACTGATGTAAATATGAAACTTCAGACCTTCTACTACTTCAACCTTGGACAGTCTTCATCCAATTTGGAATCAAATCATCATCCACTTCCGTCATTGAACCCTCATCAATAAGGTGGCAGTTCAAGTAGCCAACCAATTGAGCTATAAGACTTCCCAGAGTTCAAATAATGTTCACTCGTAGATATAACAAGAATACAAGAAGCAAAATTAATATGTATTCGCAAAGATAGAAGATTTTATCCGCAACATTGCAATTTGTAACACAAAAAATCAAGGAAGTTGGCTTCAAAAAGAACAGCAAGAAGGGCTGTTCAAATCATTTTCCACTGAGGTGAAGCATTTACTGGGAACTTCACTTCAACCGCTAATATACTAGAAGGAACATGTTCATACCACATTTTTACATACCTTAAGCAAAATATCAACAAAAATCTAGCTTAATTTTGAGACGCAGACCTCATATCCAACTTAATATCCCAAATCATAACTAGGTACGTAACCATACTGCAGCTAATGGGCAGACCGAGCCATCACTACACAAAATTTACAAGTCTAGGAAAGTTGCAATGTTGTGAATACTTTTTCTTCAATTACTTTTTAGGGGCATTCCTCAGAGCTTTCCAAGCCTCATTATTCATGGCATGGCAATGGGCTGAATTCCCAGTCCAGGATTTGCAAGGAGCAGCCACATCACAGACATAGCAATAACACTGCACCAAATCCAAAGGCACACAAGATTATTAATTTAAGACTACAACAGACAACTATTTAAGACAAAGCTATAAAGAATTAGAATGTATTACATGCGTAAAACTAGAGTAACAATAAAAAGGAATGTATTACAACAGTAGAATGTAGAGTGTAGAGTGTTTGTAGAGACACTCATCAAAGTTTCAATTCAGAACTGTCCCATTTTTGGATATAAAAATGGATTGGATAAACATTTTTTTCTTTTCAAACAAGTCCAATTATTGAACATATAAATAGTCAGACATCAACCAAACATAGGTTAGCTCTCACCTAAACCAGAAAGTTTTCATGGCAATACTAAATCTATAAAGGTAGAGACAATCCAGAGAAATTAGTACCACAAACTTGTCTTGCAAAAAGCATTGTATGTTCTGCCAATATAGTGTTCCAATGAATAACTGGCAGCGCTCATCTCACAACTTAAATTACTAGAAAGAAACAGTTTTCCCTATTCGGTAATTCAGGAGTATCTTCTATATACCAGCAGATGTTTCTTACCTAATTCTTTTAAAATAGAAGAAGCTAAAAGGAGTAAGTAATAACAGAAGCTTACTACTAAAATACCTGAAGCAAGAACATTATACTAGAATTGGATGCACAAAATTGTTCTTATACAAGGCACACAAGATGATAAAATTTAATACTACAACAACTATCTGTCAATCCCAATCTAATGAATCCCAAAATGATTAATCTAATGATTTAAAAATCCACATAATTAATAAACGTAACAAATATTACCATGTCACAGTAATCCTGGTGAGGTGTCTTCCAAAAAGGATATTTCGCGCAGTCATGCCTTGGATGTGGAAAGTCCCGACATGCCACCTTTTCACCATCAAGATCAATAATCATTTCAGCCATAGAATTCATTAAGAATAAAAGGATTATTCAAGGCCAAGAAATTCTATACAGTAGCACATAATAAAAACTGGTAGCCAAATGATGGTTGATATAAGGAAAATGAGGAGTCTTTCTCGGAAAAAACTAGTAAAATTAACTATACCCAGCACTTTCCAGCACTACAAGCAGAATCAAGGATACATACAAAAAATGGTAAGTACCCAGAGATAAGGAATCGCCCACGGAGGAAGAGCAAAATATAACAATCCATCCTTTTAATTGTTCCATGGGATGTAAAATTAAGGAACATCATCCACGATCAATACAATACTCGGTAGTTGTGCCCCAAATAAGTAGCAAGAAAAAACTCCACTGGACAGACTATTGAAATGAGATTAATGATAATGCTGCTCAAGTTGTGACATTTAAAGAACTAATTAAGTTCGCTTTTGTACCACTTCACCCCCAATTCTGACAGGAGATTATCAATCTCATTTCATGCTAAGGGTATGTAGTGTTCAATTTAGAGGTAAATAGTTCATCTTGTGGTCAAATCACATTTAAATGTAAGTGCAGCTACATTGCATATATGAGATAAGACAAAATTAAACTAGCAGAAAGTCACATAGTCTACAATTGTATATAATAGAGATTCAAATAAAGACATTCTGATCAATTCAAGAAAATACAACCAGCATTCCCCAAGCCCTAATGGAGAAATCCCAATTTTATCAATTTAAGTCGAAATTGAAGGCAAATAATGGTTAAAACAATAAAACAAAAGAACCCGTAGAGATTAAATGTACCTCTCCTTTTTCGGCGAGAACAGAAAGATCAGAAGCATCAAGACTGTTGGAAACAGATAATTTTGAGATATCTACAGATTCATAAGGATCAAAATCGAGGATAAAGCACTCCTCTTTCTCTTCAAATTCTTTCAATTGCTCTCTCTTTTTGAGGCAGAATACCGGTCTCAATGGAGTTCCTTCATCGGTGGATGAATCAGATAAATCTACTACCAATGGAGTAACACAATCCAACCTTTCAAGCTTCTTAACCATTTTCTCGGTTCCGATGGTAGCCGGAGAAGTGATCGTTTCTCCCAAAATTCGAATTTCTTTTGGAGAAGAGGAGTAGCCGTAGTAAACCTTTTAATTCCCCCCACACACAATGGGCCGTAAAAGGCTTTTCTTCCCCCAAAGAGGCCTTTCTTAGAGGAGTAAATCGGCTTAAACGTTAGGCGAGGGGGGCATTTTGGGCCTCGTTTCAACGTAGGGGAATTTCCTTTTTCAAAAAATCGAAACTATTCAATTACACAAATTTTTTTATCGTATTTACTAATTCTCATTATAGTTTAAAATGATTATACTTTATCTCACTATCTAATAACTCCATACCAAATAACAAGTCAGATATATGTAAATCACACTAGATTCACACTGTATTCATGTATCTGAACTACCAAATACATAAGCGAGATAAGAGTAAGGCGACCACGATTTGATTTGTGTACATACATTCAAATCTAATTGTAAAAAGGGGTTTGGTGAGTAAGAAGTTGTTCACATTGGAGATGTATGTCAAAGGGATTTCACGTCTAACTCAGAGGGTAAATTATATATTACGGTAAATTTTGATCACATACATATGTTGCTAAGCACCGATATTTTCATACGGATTATTTCTTTGCTTTTTAAGGTAAAGAATATTTAATGGATATTGATATGTATCTTATGTATAGTCTTTTAAACTTATTCTCTATATATACCAGGAATTGTTTTTTAATAAACACGTACACATTTACATTATACGGTAGTATATAGTATATTCCGTCATTATTTTATTTTTTATTTTTTAAATTAATTTGGACTATTTTATACCGTTATTATATTATACATTATATATGTTAAATATTGCAACTTCAAAATATGCAATATACCACAACTATCACGGGAAATCATGTTATTAATTGAGAAAACAGCAACGGTATTGGGTGGGAATTGAAAACTTAAGCGTACTTTTAGGAATAATTGGATATGAGTGTTACTTATGGAAGCTAATCTTGACTAATTAAGTAATCAATAGTCAGTACTAATATAAATAATGTTAAATCTTGAATCTAGAATGAAGTCTCAATAGGCTTTATTGTTCTATTTAAGATTCAGAGAAAGATAGATTACAAAACTTTTATTAATCGATCTTTTAGGATGAAGGGGTGAGGGAAACTTGAAAATTTGACTAGTATAATTAGATTTCTCTTTATCAATAATTTTTTACAAGGATATTTTATTCTAACAATTGATATTTTATTTTTTTGGGAATCAATTTTATTGTTATGCTATGACTTATGCATAATAATACTTTTGACTACAACACTAAAAAATAAATCAAGATTATTTTCTATGTACAAGTTAAATCAGAGTAGGTAACACGATTATATCTTTAGTTGGATAATTAGTCATTGTGGACCAATTGAAAATTCTCCATTTTCCATTAACTATCTTGACTTGGGTTTGCTTAATTCCCGACTTTTTTGATAAAATATAATCTTTAAAATCCTCACGCAATTATCATATTTTACTATAAACGAAGAAAGGTAAAATTTGTATTGCAAGTTTGGGATCTTGATTGCTTCTTTATCCGGCAATGTGGCGATGTCGGGTGAGGTAGGTTCAGTTTTACTCGTAAAATTTTTAATTTGTCTTGTTGTGTATGATAATTTTTTTCATTTTGAACTCGCCCAGCATGACTTTTTAAATATTTTCTTCTTCTAGTTAAATTTGATATTAATAAAAATATATTTTTTTATTAAATTGTATTAATTTATTAGGATAATGACTTGCAATTTTATTTTTTAGAGGTCAATTAGAAAACATGTAAGAAATTATATTATTTTTTATTGATTCGTTTTCATTTACTATCTTGAGTATTTTAGTAGTTTTATAGAAATTATCTTAATAAATAATGTCCTCTCACTTTCATAACATATGTAAAAATTTAAAATTAAGTTTGAACCTACATAAAATCGCATAGACCCGCAACCCACCCTGCTTTGCATTAACTTTTTTAAAAAAAAACTCACTTCAACCCGACTCGCATCATGCTCGCCCCACATATCCTTAGACTCACCCCGTCCCGCATCTGCCTCGACTCATTATATTGCTATCTCTATTCTTTATTCTATAGTAATAATAATGAAACAATAGCTCACCTCAATTTTTTATTTTATCGTTATGTTCAATAATAATTGTTCACTATTGAGGACGCCTTTTAAGAAATAATAGATAATAGGGGTAATATTATTATATTTTCTTAAATTTTGTTCAATTTAATATTTTGAGAAAAGTGTTAAGATGATAAATAGTATTTAATAATAAAGATAAAAAAATATAAAAAAAATTGAATTGAACAAATATTATTGAACAATTATTTCTTACGTAGATGATTATTCTTTGACGGAGAAAGCAATTTTTTTGTTTCTAGCCTTTGACACTTCTGTTGTTCAGTTTTGATTGCATTTAATTTATTTTATAATGCTCTCTTATTGAGAAGTGAGAGGTGAAGAGGTGAGACAGCTCCCTGTCCCCAATTTTTCAATTTAAAATGGGATTTGGTATAGGAATATATCACGAACTAGGAGGTTTGAGTTGGCCTCGATGATCAAATGGATGCATATTTAAGTTCAAACGAATTATAAAGTAGAAAAAATTAAAATTTATTGATTTTTGTGTAATATAATTTATGAATTTTTAGAATAGTAATCAAACTCTCACATATACAAAAAGATTAAGTCCAAAATATAATAAAATTCTTATATAATTTAAATGTGTAACTGATAATTTTATCCTAATAAAAAAAAGCACGAAGTAAAAAGTTCTAATGTTCATGTTTAATAACTTTTTTTCCCTTATCCTATACCTTCGTTTAAAATAATATTAAAAATTATCAAACTGTTTCATATGTTAAACATAATACACTTCTATTAACTTAATCATTACGTCTGCAATGCCCCTTTACTGATAAAACACTATCTTGAAAGCAATTTTGATTTAATAGGCAGGTAAATTATCATAGTCCGTATTTTTTATAATTATTTTTAAATATATGCACTCGTGCTTAAAAAATTATAATTTATCTAAAATAATTATCTAGAAAATAACTTTAAGAAAAATAAAGAAGTAAATTAGGAAGGACCATATGTTACTAAAGTCTAAAAAGCCTTTTCAATATTGAACTTGTAACCGTTTCACGTTAGAATGACGATTTAACTTTTATAGCCCATGTAGAGTTTTGTTAAAAGAATAAATATTACATTTTCTTATGTAATATTAAATATGAACCTTTTTAAAAAAAAATTATAAATTATAAATTTAAATTCGCGATGGAATCGTGAACGTGTAAGGTGAATTGAGTGAGTGGTTGCTCACTTCATTTCTACGTCAAATTGGTATCTCAACTCACAACGGATGACTAATTCTTAGTGGTGCGTTGTGGGGTCAAATTGTAGGCCAACACCTCCACCAAATTTGGGGTTGGTGAACAAAATATAACCATATAAAATGCAACACACACTCCTCTAATTCTGCACATCTTTTTTATTTTCTTCTTGTGTTTGTTCAATTCAATTGAAAAAGATGGGTTCAACAAGCCTAACTCAAACAGAGGATGAAACTTTCTTATTCGCCATGCAATTGGCGAGTGCCTCTGTACTACCCATGGTCTTAAAATCAGCTGTAGAGCTTGACCTTCTGGAACTTATGGCTAAGGCTGGTCCAGGTGCATCCGTTTCGCCTGCTGAGCTAGCGGCTCAACTCCCTTCGAAGAACCCAGATGCACCGGTAATGCTCGATCGAATGCTTAGGCTTCTTGCTACTTACTCTGTTCTGAATTGTACACTCAGGACACTCCCTGATGGACGTGTAGAGCGCCTTTATAGTCTTGCTCCGGTTTGTAAGTTCTTGACTAAGAATGCCGATGGTGTTTCTGTTGCCCCACTTTTGCTTATGAATCAAGATAAAGTACTCATGCAGAGCTGGTAAATTCCCTTTTTATCATTCATTTCTTATGCGCTATATTGATAATGGTTCATTTTGAATCATACGTTTCTCAAAAGGTTAATATATTCTTATAACTAACTTATTTTTTAGATTAATATTTCTAAATTTATTTTTGTTCACCCAATACCCCAACCTCACACCTCACTACCCATCCACTCCACAAAAAAAAAAACAAACTCTTTTAAACTTTTTTTTTTGGCCGGTAGTGGAGGAGGTAGGGGGTAGGATAAGGAAAGAAAATTTATTTTATTTTAATTTTTTTTTATTTGAATCATTGTTACCCATTATTTCACAATGTATTGTACTTTATTGTATGGTAGATATTAGATATAATGTTTGGCTAGATTGTATTGTTTGTTTTGATTGTATCATATTGTATTTTAATTTATAAATTTATAAAAATATCCTTAATTGTTCTAGTGTGAGAGGTTTACTAGATTTAAGTAATTAAGGTAAAAGGATAATATAATATTTTGAAATATTATGTAATATATAATTGAAAATAGAAATTAAGTAACAACAGGAACACATCAAATCAATTGTTCTATTAAATAAGATTTCATTATTACGTAACAATGAAATTTAACAATACAACAAAATATATTTTAAGTAACAATTATAATAAACATCGTAAGTATAATAACGTTATAATATAATATAATGAATAACAATGATTCAAAGTGTCAGTGATGTTGGATAAAAAGTTTTTTAAAAAAAAGGATGGAGGAGGGGGAGGGAGGGGCTCGGTGGTGTTGGATAAAAATTTTTTTAACAAAACATTTTTAAGAATTTGGTGGGTGAGGGGTGCGTGGGTGGTGGGGTTGGGGATGGGTGAGGTAAGGGAAAAAATTGTTTTTTAAAAAACATACTTCTTTACTAAATTTTAGCATTTAATTTATTTGTATCTTTTTTTTACTATATATATCTACGTGTATATATATATGTGTGAATATTATATCAGCAGAAAATTTTACATATACGTATAGTGGATGACATGATAGCATAAGAGGCGTGTTTTTTTAAATTACTCAACCAAGTATAGGGGTTTATTTGAGACTGTTAATAATTAGATGACTAAACTTATAATTTATCGTTATTAGGAGTGTTTCAATGTTGTGAACTTAATTTCCCCACACACCTATTTTTTTTGTTTCTCATTTTTCTAGTCTTTTTTTGCAACAGAAATGTTTGTCCCTTTTTAATTGTAGTTTTTTATAACTATTTTAAAATGATAAAATTAAAATATATTTAGATACATTCGTTAGTTTGAAATTTAAAAAATTCAGTAATAAGTCTACTTTTGATACTTCATATAAAGTTAAAATGAAAAAATTCAATAAATAGTCTAGTTTTGAAACGGGGTAAAAATGTTAAAAACGAGAGATAATCAAAAGTACTACAAATCATGTATCATTTTCTCATTTTCGTTCTGGTTACGCCATATATTCCAGACCACTAGAAAAAAAAATGAATTTAAACATTGAGACAATAACTGTGGTTTGTCCCATAGCTAAACCTTTTTTAGATGTGAATTAAAGTAGGTTTTGAGTCTTTATCATGTTGACACGTATATGACCAACCCCTTATTGGAACTTTATCGTGTTTTTTAACAGATTGATTCTATTCTACCCATTGACAAAACAACAGACAATTGATGAGAAATAGTGTATTATGTGTAAATTTTCTTTTTTTATTGTATGTGTGGAAACTGGAAAAAGAAGGTATTGTGAAATTTGGTCTCTTGAGACAAGATAGGCCACCAAACATAAAAAGTGAAAGAAATCATATGGAACCACCTATCTCTGCTTTAAAAGTAGTCCCAGTAATAATTACTCTCTTTCGTTTCGCGAAAGAATAATCTAATTTGATTTGGTACATAGTTTAAAAAAATAAAGAAGATATTTGATCACGTGATCTTAAATTAAAGTTATGTCAAATGTACAAAATTGTCCTTTAATCTTGTGGTTTTGAACATGTCACTTGAAAAGTTATTACCAAAAAAAGAAATTTATTCTTTTTTAAACAGATTAAAAAGAAAAGAAGGTTATTCTTTTTTATACGGAGGAAATACTTATTTTTCAACAAGTTTTTGATGTAATGGAAACAACAGAAGTTAAGTCACCTACTCCTCTAACTACAACCATTAGTCTTCTGAGTTTGAATTTCAGGTATGGTCATTGAATTTTATTATTATATGAGTTGTGCTACGATTGTTTGTGTTGAATAAGAAGAAAATTGACGATTACAGCATGTCAAAGGAACATGTCCTATGCAACTAACTGACGTGCCTGTAGCAAGTGTTAATAAAGAAGGAAGTTGATGATTAAAAAGCAGACGAGTTTACATCACCGCTGTAAAATTAGAGTCACATTAGCAGCAGTGATGTGAACTCGTCGGTCAGCTTCGTTGGACTTGTTCCTTTGACATGTTTCAATCATCAATTTTCTTCTTCATCAACACTTGCTGCAGATACGTCAATTAACTGCGTTTGACCTATTGCTTTTGTATTTCCAATCGTTAGTTTCCTTCTTCTTCAACAGTTCGAGCCCTAAATATTGGAGTTAATTGGATTAATCAATTATTATTTGAATGGGGTAGTATAAATTTTTTTTCTATTACAGGTACCACTTAAAAGATGCAGTACTTGATGGTGGAATCCCATTCAACAAAGCATATGGAATGACAGCATTCGAGTACCATGGAACAGATCCAAGATTCAACAAAGTTTTCAACCGTGGAATGTCCGATCACACCACCTTATCCATCAAGAAGATTCTAGAAGACTATAAAGGATTTGAAGGACTCAACTCCATTGTTGATGTTGGTGGTGGAACAGGGGCTACTGTGAGCATGATTGTCTCTAAGTATCCCTCCATTAAGGGCATTAACTTTGATTTACCACATGTTATTGAAGATGCCCCAGCTTACCCTGGTAACTTAATTAAGTTATGATTTGATTAGTTGTTTGTTTCGGGATTTATCGTTGATTATGAATACACAGAGAAATTAACGTAATTGTTTTCCTAAATTTTATTTAGGCGTTGAACACATTGGTGGTGACATGTTTGTTAGTGTGCCGAAAGCGGATGCTATTTTCATGAAGGTAATGAATACAGATTGAGTTTGTTCTTTTGAAAAACTTGAAGATGTAAAATATTGAAATATATGCATGGAGTGCAGTGGATTTGTCATGATTGGAGCGATGAACATTGTTTAAAGTTTTTGAAGAAATGCTACGAAGCGGTTCCTGCAAATGGGAAAGTGATAATTGCAGAATGCTTACTTCCAGAGGTGCCAGATACATCAAGTTCCACAAAGAATACAGTACATGTTGATGTAATAATGTTAGCACATAATCCAGGAGGCAAAGAAAGGACTGAGAAAGAATTTGAGGCTTTGGCTAAAGGGGCTGGATTTAATGGATTCACCAAGGCTTGTTGTGCTTACAACACTTGGCTTATGGAATTCACCAAGTGATTTTGTTCAACTCCTTTGGACCAAAAAAGAAAAACTGTTTACCCCTATATATATATAATGGTCATTTTGTAATTGGGATTCTACTTTGTCTGAGTGGATTGACATATGATTTAGTAATCACTGTGAAATAAAAGAGAAATAGGTTTTACATGGAAGAGATTGATGTTATAAAGGAAGATTAAATAATTGTTCTCAGGGAGGGAAAGGGATGTGTTTAATATGAAGCCTTTCGGCTGGTTTTTGAACTTGTATGTACTATTTCTGTAATGCATATGTATTTAAGGAATGCTAATTTCAATCATATATTTTCTTGAACTATCATAAATATTTTAAAGATACATAGAATAAATCAAAATATATTTTAATCTTGTAATTATATATATGTAGTGCGAAAAGTCGAAACAAAAGAATCGTCTCAAAGAAACAAATTGAAGCGAACAAAGAGTAAAGTAGAAATTAGGGTAACTTTCGTAATTATATATATGTAGTGTGAAAAGTCAAAACTAAATAATTGTCCCAAAGAAACAAATTGAAGCAAACAAAGAGTAAAGTAGAAATTAGGGCAAATTTCACATATATAGCAAATATAAAATATATATTTGTATGATATAGCAAAATTTGCATAATTGCACTCCGTAGCAAACATATATATATATATATAATTCGCTATACATATACAATTGAAGCAAATTGTATAAAATGAAGTGTATAAAATGAGAAAGAGAAAGAGACTTGGGCAGAGAATTGTATAAAACGAATTGTATAATTATAAGTGTGTAGAACGATTATATACAATTTGAATTTGTAGAAAATGAGAAAGAGAGAGGCAAAAGAGACTTGGGCAGGGAATATATAATTGAATCGAATTGTATAAAACGAGAAAGAGATAAATTATATACAATTTGAATTTGTATAAAACGAGAAAGAGAGAAAGCAAAAGAAACTAGGTATGAGAATATTTTTATTGTATAATTATAAGTGTATAGGACGAATATATATGTATTTGCATGTGTATACACAATTTTCTCTCGCTTTATACAAACAGAAACACAATTTATACATTTTGTTTTTGTTTGTATAAACGAGAGAGGCACGGGTGGCGAGCTAGATTAGGGAGAGTGGCGAGCGTGATCTGGGATATGATAGAGAGGGGAACAAAAATATATGTATTTATACAATTTTCTCTCGCTTTATAGAAATAGATTTTATACACTTGTGTTTGTATAAAAGTGAGAGAAAGCGAGCGAGAGATGGAGCGAGAGAGGAGCATGGCGAGCGAGAGATGGAGCGAGAGAGGAGCATGGCGAGCGAGAGTTTGAGGGAGAGAGGTGACTGACAAACAGTTTGCTATGGGGCACAATTAAATCAAAAAATAACTATAGCAATTAATTTAATTTATTAATATGCCATTATATACAATTTTCCGTATAAATTATGATCTTAGGCAATGGGTCATGTACTTTGAAGATGCATGGGCTTCGCAGTCTTTCATCGGATGGTCCAACTTGCTCATTTCTAGGCCTTAGGCACATGTAATTGTGGGCTGTGCCTTTGCCAATTGCAAATATGTTACTGAACATATTTGTTTTGTTAATTTGGTACTCTACATAATATTGGCCTTTTAATAATAAAATAGGAAAAATTAGCTAATTGGTCAAAATTTCAAACGTAAATATTAATATATATATATATATCTTAAAGTAATTATTAAAAATGTCTCAATTTTTAACAAATGAAATGTACCTTAGAGTAGTTCCTAATTTATCTCACATTAAGCCCACATTTCAAGTTTTTCTATCATTATTTTTCATTTTCTTTTATCTCTCTCATCTGTTGTAAGACATATCTACTACTTGTTTATAAGTGGCAATAAGCACACAGTTGATGATCAACATATATGGTTCAACTGTGTGCTTATTTATATATAAGCAGCTATTTGGCCTACTGGATTAGGCTTGGTATTTCAACCCGAAGGTCTAGGGTTATCAAAACCTCGCCAACATCATTTTTATTTTCAGTTTTAATTTCAGTTTTTCTATTTGTTATTTACATTTTTCGAAAGTCAATTTGATTAATTTTCAAAGTTAAATTATATTATATTAATTTTATATTTTAAACAAAAAATTTAGATACTCAAAAACTATATTGCAAAATGTTAGTCAAAGTTTTTATAACTTGACTTTAAAAATGGAAAGTATAACAATTAATAGTGGACGGAGGGAATATTTTTTTGATAATTAAATACCTCTACATCTACTAATTGATTTACGAGATTTTCTTCTTGAAAATTTGTGTTTTAATTAGTGGAGGTCTTTAATTCATTTCAACTTATTTACTGATTCAAAGCTTTTGACATTTCGTATACATAAATATATTTCTTATTCATATTTTAGTTATTCAATCTCAACAACACAGGAGACAGCCAACATATCTGCTTCACATGTGTGGTTCCACGATATAATTAACAACATATTGACTTTTGAAATTCAATTTGTGCCACATATATTGGGACAAAGAAAATAACACATATTATTTAAAATTACGTAAAAATACTATAAATTACAACAGTTAATAACTTAAAGTAATTAAAAAAATTTAAAATTTAATTGACTCTTAAAATTTTATCTTTGTCACATAAAATTATATAAAAAATAACAAATATTGGGCCCGTGCTAACACGGGCGGAGGTATCTAGTGTTTATAAAATATATCCTATTTTCACTCCCTCCAATCCACTTTCTCTCTCTATTCATTATTTATTCGTGCTTCTTTTCCTTCAATTTCAAGCCACTCTTCTTTATTTTTTCATATGAAAAAAAAATCACACACTTCTTATTGTGTTTGAATTTAAAGAGTTAACATCATCATTTTTTAGTTTTGATTTGTATTCTATTAGGTCTTTTATGTATTTTTGTGTTTTATTTTTAAAATCGTTTCTTTTGAATTTATATTATTATTAGCCTCAATACTATTTAATCCAATTTTATATTTTCATGTCAATTATAATTGGGCAACTTTCACATATAGCAAATAAAAAATTTAAATTTGTATGCTATAGCAAAGTTTGCATAATTGCGCTCCATAGCAAACATGGAAACTGTATAATTCGCTATACATATACAGTTGAAGCAAATTGTATAAAACGAAGTGTATAAAACAAGAAAGAGAAAGACACTTGGGCAGAGAACTGTATAAAAACGAAGTGTATAAAACGAATTGTATTATTATAAGTGTATAGAACGATTATATACAATTTGAATTTGTATAAAATGAGAAAGAGAGAAAGACAAAAGAGACTTGACAAGGAATATACAATTGAATCGAATTGTATAAAACGAGAAAGAGAGAACTTAGATACAATTTGAAAATTGTATAAAACGAGAAAGAGAGAAAGGCAAAAGAAACTGGGCAGGGGAGTATTTTTATTGTATAATTATAAGTGTATAGGACGAAAATATATGTACTTGCATGTGTATATACAATTTTCTCACGCTTTATACAAACAGAAACGCAATTTATACATTTCGCTTCTGTTTGTATAAGTGAGAAAGGCGAGGGTGGCGAGCGAGATTTGGGGGTGTGGCGAGCGAGATCTGGAAGAGGGGAGAGAGGGGAACAAAAATATATGTCTTTATACAATTTTCTCTGCTTTATACAATTAGAAACAATTTTTATACACTTGTGTTTATATAAAAAGTGAGGAAGCGAGCGAGAGATTGGAGGAGAGTGGCGAGCGAGATATTTGGGAGAGAGGCGCCTGACAATTTTTTGCAAACGTTTGCTATGGAGCACAATTAAATCAAACCCTAGCTACTCCATTTATTTTAGGTTATTAGTTTGCTATTATATACAATTTTCCCATTATAATTTCAGAACATTGTATTTATTTAAATGAAAACATAGGCAAATTAAATAATATATATTCTTATTTAAATTTGTATTCATACTACTATGTATGTTTAGTTTTTATATTTTAATTGTATTCATCAAGAATTTATTAGAGCATATCTATGTGTATTCAAATCATTTATTTTTGTATTTAAAATAAATGTATTTTGTATGTTGTATATCAATTATTTGGACTCGTGTAATTTTATATTGAACTTTTGATTAAACAAAATTAAAAAATTATGTTCTAAACTGGATTTTGTATTTCGAAAGTTGCATTTCAAAAATGTACTCTAAAAGTCGTTTCCTAATATAATTGTTCATCAAATTCATTATTCACTTTTATTTTTAACTTCTAATTTAAATAATAGTTGTATTTTAAACTGATTAGTATTCCAAATTCTTGTGTATTTCATAATTTGTATTCTAAAAGTTATTTTCTAACTGTTGAACAAATTTGTATTCCAATCATTTAACATATAAAATCACAATATTTAATATAAAATCAGGATCTCATCATCAAAATTATATTTTAAATCATTCAATATATAATATCATCAAATTTGTATTCCAAACTAATTTATATTTTAATTATTCAACATACAATATCACATCAATAAATTTGTATCTAAATTCAATTTCAAAAATATACTCTCAAGATGTGTCACCACTAATTTTATATACAATTTATTTTCCGTGTGAGAATAAATTTTAAAAAACAGCATGCTTGTTGTCCCAAATCACACCTCAATTATTTACCCAAAATAATAAATTAAGCATAAAACAGTAGCAATACATTATTCCAAAGTTTGAAAGAATGGACCTTTAATAGCTAATATTGAATAATTGTATTCTTTCAAATTAAAAAAAAAATAGATTTATAGCAAATTCAAATGTTGACATTTTTTATAAATATTAAAAATGTGGCTAAAGGATCCTATTATATGCTAAAATATTGATATTTTAAAAATTTTCCTAGCAAAATAGTAGTATTGTTTATGGCTTTGTTGTTTCAAGTTAGTTTCTCACAACACATTGTTTGTTGTTTCAAAGCCACAGAGCCATAGAACTGGGCATAAATACTAGAAAATCGAAATACCAAATCGAACCAAATCTTTTTGGTATTTCGGTTTTTGTTTTTTGGTTTTCGATTCGATATTCGGTATACGTTTTTATATTTTTTGATATTTCGGTTCGATTTTTGATATGTAATTTTGTGTTATTCCATATTTCGGTTTACCGAAATATATCATATTATAATATATATTTATATTATATTAATTATTAATGTTAAATAAAAAATATTATAATTTAAAATAAAAAATTAAAAAGTAAAAGACACTTCTTTGATGTAACTATTTTTAGCCCATGAAGTTGAAAAATCAAATAAAAAAATTTGTAAATTTGTAAATTTTAAAAAGCCCACTAAATAGGCCTATTAAAAAAAAGTAAAAATTTAAGGAATCCCATAGTGTAATTCAATAATTACACTTTGTCCCGACAAATTTAGTATTTACTAAAAATCCCTTAAAATTGTTTTGCCGTGATACTTTAGACTCTAGCTATACATGGTAAATGATACATGGTAAGTTTAAATTATTAAGAAAAAAAATGGGGAAAAAACGGTACATTTAATCTTGTTAACTAAAACAGCTTAATTTACGGTAACAGATCATTAATCAGCATTAAATCAGCACGTAATTGGATATTAATTTCAAATTTTGAAAATCAAAGATTATATCATCTATTTTGAATATATTTTTTATGAACAATCTGTTAAATTTCGAACTGCAGTAATTTTATTGTTGTTACTGTGAATTTTTCAAAATAATGAGTTGGGTTGGGCTGTCTCTTGGAAAATACTATTTAATTGTAAAAATTTAAGGAATCGAACAACAGATTTTTAAGGAATCCAATATGTATCAAAAAATCATGAAAATTATTATCATGTATCAGACAATAGGTTTAATACATGAGTACTAAGTGGATTATAATGTTTAGTCTATGCTTTGACACATGAACTAGATGTGTATCATATGATTTCCTATGTATCAAGGGTTTTTTAAATTTTTTATCATGTATCAGTGATTAATTTCAATAAATGCGCCGTCAAATGTGCTTGCTGATACATTTTGAATCAGTGTGTATAGTGTTTTAGATGATGCATTGATACATGAATTTGTTGTGTATCATAATATTTTCTATGTATCATGAGGTTTTGAAAATTGTTATAATGTATCATTAACTAAGTTTAATAACTGCGTCATCAACTGTGCTTGATGATACATATAGAATCAGTGTGTATAGTGTTTAGTCGATGCACTGATACATGTATTAGATATGTATCACATTTTATAATGTTTAGTTAATGCACTTATACATGTAGTAGATATTTTGATACATATTGGATTCCTTAAAATTTTTACTAATTTCAACAACAGTTTTAAGTACAAAAATACAAACCCGAAACAATGTAGGCCTAACAACAATGTTTGCTGCTTCTTTTTTCTTTTTTTTTGTTGTATTTTGACAACCTTTGATTTTGATGTTTCGCCAGAGTCTTTGTTTGAATATTTCTGAAGATTCATAGGATCATGCAAAGACTTTTTTCTATTTTCTTTCCAATTTTCATCGTCGGAATCATATATCCTTCTATTAATTAACGGATTCATTACTATGATGTAATAGAACAATTAACCAAAACAAAAAAGGGAAGAAAAGAAGAACTGATGATGGATTAAGAAGAAAAAGAAGAAACCAATAAAAGATGCTGGGTTAAGAAAAAGAAAGACGATGATGGATTAAGAAGAAAAAGAAGAAACCAATAAAAGATGCTGGGTTAAGAAGAAGAAAGACGATGATGGAGAAAGAAGAACTGAAGACGTGATAGAGTAAGAATAACAATAAGAACGGGAGAGAAATTGTCCAGATTTTTGAAATTTCAAATTTTTTGAATTTTGAAATTTCAAAATTTCAAAATGGGTGTTTAATTAAAATTAATAATTCAAAATTCAAAAACTGATTTAGAAGATTGAGTGTTTTAATGGAGAAAAAATAGGCGGGTATTTGTGTATTATAGGAGAGAGAATGTTATGTATCTATACACTTTTACTAAAATTAAAAAAAAAGGGAATTATGTAATATTTAAAAAAGAAGGGAAAATTAGAGAATATAAAACTTATAGTTGTGTATTTAAGTTATTTTTCCTAAAAAAAATTGAAATAACAAAACCGAACCGAAATAATATAAACCGAATCGAAATAATAAAAACCAAACCGAACCGAATTATTTTGATTCGGTGTTCGGTACATGTTGTACAAGAATCGAAAACCAAAAAAATAAACGAAACGGAACTGAATTAACGAATGCCCACCCCTACACAGAGGCACCTAAATGGATCAACAATTTCTAGAACATAAGTGCACCACTAAAAAAAAAGAAAAAAAATGTATTGAGTGGAATATGATCCCTAGTTATCAAGGTAAATAATCGTAACATATAATCAAGTGTACTATTTAGTCTTCTCGTAGCATGCGTGTCAATGTAGATAATATATACATAAAATACCTAGTTTTGCATAGAAATCACGAATTCACATGCCCCAGTAAAACATATAAATCTCTCTAGTGGCAAGTTTTATTAATATGGTACTTTCCAGGATCTTTTTATTTTGTTTAACAAATAGAATGAAGAAGCAGGATACAGAAAAGTAGAGAGAATTTAACACCAAAAGTGTGAATATGGCCTCACAAACTAAGATGAGTAAACAAGACACCACACGAACATCGATGTTTCAATATTATCATAGCCTTTAATAACTCATACGGTGAAGCAAATACAGTAAACAATGAAATTACTGCTACAAATTATTATTATTCCAACGAGATTTGTAGTCCATTTCTCCAGCCCAATTGCTAACACTACTTGACAGTAACAAAACATTGGAGTAGTCATGTAATTTGGGTAAATCAACAAGGTAACTGGTGTCTCCATTTTTCTTATTTCAACCTAGTTTAATTCCCACCCCAGAACTATAACTCGAATTAAAAAAAAAGAAAAAAGTACTGAAAGTGGTACTACTTATGATTTCGCGTCATTTCGTTTGCTGACTAAATTATATTGGAATTGGATGGGATATTCAGGATTAAGTTTGAGATTAAATTTATATTCTGTTTGATTGAAAGTATAGATTTATCTCACCCTCAACCAAACAAAATATAAATTTAATTCTAAACTTAATCCCGAGAGATCCCACCTTATCATATGAACCAAACGACTTGTAATTTTAGTTCTTGAAAAGTTCCAAACAATGTTGCTGGTCCAAATTCCTGCTCCAGAACTTCTTGTAATACTCAGCATACGTAAAGTCTTGATAAATAACTGGAGATCCATCTTCTGTCAGAAGTTTTGGTGCACTGATTTTCGCGCTATCACACGGACATAGAAACGAAGCCACTGACATCCTAGCTTGATCTGAATTCACAATAGCTCGATGCCATACACTTTTGTACTTACCGTTACTCACTGCCTGCACAATCACAATTCTATTAGATTCAAATTTCATACAATAATCCAACGACTACCTAATATCTCCGATCAAAAGCAGACGTTGCATAAAGATTATTATAACTTATACCTCACAGAAAACAAACGATTTGAAGGAGTTGTGGTTTACCTGCAATTGATCACCAAGATTAATGACAAAGGCGTCAGGTTGAGGTTTGACAGCTAACCATTTACCATCTTTAAGAACTTGAAGACCAGCAACTTGCAAGTCTTGAAGAAGAATTGTAAGTGAATTTGGATCAGTATGGGCCGGAAGCCCATAAGTAAGTTCTGGTTGTGGACAAGGAGGATAAAAATTGATAGCCATATGTTGTCCTTGTTCACCCAATACATCTTTTATACACTCTTTTTCTAAGCCCAGGCTTTCTGCTATGGCTTCTTGTAATCTAAATCCGAGTTGACGAATTTCCCTGCAATATCTGCTCGCGATTTCCCTGTAACAACGACTATTTACATTAATTCTTCGAATATTAATGCATTACATCATTTTATTATGTCCCCTAATCTAGTGAGATTGTTTGGGCATAATCAATATAATAGTTGGGATCGGTTTTACTTTAGAAAAATGGCAAAGTCTCAACTATCATGCTAATAGTTTACACAACTCTCAAGTCCAGACATAGATATCGAGGCATTATTATGTCCAAATTAAATTAGGAAACTGGTTGGTTGAATGATTCAGTTGGATTATTATGCATTTTGTTGATTTAGCTTTGAAAATCAATAAAATTTACTTTCAACATCGAATATATTGAGATGAAAAAATATCTTCCATTCCACATTAATAAAAAATTTGATAAATAAATTCGAACAGAGGAAGGAAGTAAACTCATAATAAAACTTCGCCCGCTATTCATAAGTCCATAAACTCATGAATCTTAACAGATATACAAAAATCAAACACAACTTAAATTAATGCGTGAAACCAGCCGCAAATTAGCATTGACAATTTACTTGCTTTTAATTAAATAATGGAATATAAAATAATGACCATAATGATGATCTGGGGTTGCCTTAAATAACAATCTATAATCACTACTAGCTTTCTAATTCAACATCTCCACTCACTTTTTATTATTTTAAAGTAAAAAGTTTAATCAAATGCTCTATAATTGAACTAAAAGCCCCATAATTCATTGGCTTACGTTATGCCATTTGAATTTATGTTGCAAGTCACTTTCATTTGCTAAATTAATCCTGAAAAAACGCGTTTTTTTAGCCATGAAACTCAACAAAATCAGCATATTCTTATCTCTCACGTTTCAGATCCTCATTGCTTACCCACCTTCATTTATTTATTTTTTGTTTAAAATAGAACTTAATTGTCATCATTACTCATTAGTATACAAACAGAAAAATTAAATATTTATGTAAAATATCGTTACGAGTCTATAATGAGTAAAAATAAACAATTTGTTCCAATATATATGACACCTATACGTTTTGAGCTTAATTTTAATCAAAAATTTGCGCATGGAATCTTTAATTTTTAAGAATGAAATTTATGTATTTGTAAACTACGTAAAAAGTACTATGAGTCACAATAATTGATATTTTAAAATGTTTAAAAGATCTACGAGAATTTTAAGATCAAACGTAAACTAATTTGACTCTTGAAATTCGAAAAATGAATCTAAAATAAAAAAGAGAGAGTATAAATTACTTGTTTATTGGACAATTATTATTAGACGAATTACCTATATAGAGAAGTCCAGAAGCAGGTTTTCCCCGACATGATTGCTTCGTAACCAAGGGTAATTTGGTCATTTGCTGTGTTAATTGTGTTTTTTCAACATTCGAGATTGTCAAAGGGCACTGTTACTTTTTGGGTACACAAATTGGAAAATTCAAGGGTCGAGACACTTTCTTATGGGGTACATAAAACGAAGAATATTATATTTATCTTAGTTTATTTAATGTTGTTTGTCCTTGTTCGGCTTAATTATAGCGCAACATGTTACACTAGAAAATTATGCTTACTAAATTAATTAGTTTCTCGACTATTCTTCACTTTAAAGAAAAGATCTACAAATTTCAATCAAAAAAAACTTATATAATTTCTTTATTGAGCACTCTTTTATTTACTTTTAGAGCAAGAGGTAGATTGAAGGTATAAAATATCTATGCCCACATTCAAAAGTCTAGATTCAAGGCTTATAATATGGAAATTGTTGATAAATTTATGCAATATAACTATATTTTTTTTTTCCAATCACAAAATTTTGGATATTGACACTTGGGAAAGAAAAGAACTGGGGAAATTGTACGACAAGAACGAAAATGATGGGTCTGAAATTGTCAAAGGCAGTATAAGTCAGTTATGGGCTGGGATGGATTAAAATAAATTGAATTTTAAAGGAAATTATGTGTTGCTATATCAAAAAATTTCAAAGGATAAATATGTATTTAAAGGCTTTACAACATTGAATCTAATGATATTTAACTAATGTCAATAAATATTTAAGTATTTTTTATTAATATATTTATTTATTATCGCTTAAAGTTATTTTTGTTATTTTAATACGTAAAATTGGGACAAATTATTTGATTTAAGGTTATTATGTATCTCTTTTTATAATAAAAGACAAATTTGTATCGAAATATAATAATTAACATATAATTGGATCGATTAAAAGCGAGCGAGTGAATATTTAAAGAGGTTAAACGTACTTTTTGCGTAGCAAATAGAAACAGTACTTGCTTTAAACCAAAAAAAAAGGAAGGAAAAAAAGAAACAGTAGAGCTTGTCAAAATATATTTATGCACCATTTTTTACTTAACATAATATATTAGTAAGATATAATAATTCTTTAAACTTGTGATATAAAATAAATATTAATTAATAAATAAAAATTATTTTAAATTATTCTAATTAAAGTAAGATAAGAAAAAAAAGATTTCAATCTAATAAAGAAATCCGATTTTGAGTCGACACGAATCATGAGTTAAGGCCACCCATCACCTATCACTTTTGTCGGCTTACGTAACCGTATTGACGTCATCACTAGGGTGACGCACTCATTGCTTACGTGTCGATTAATGGACAAATATAGGCACTATGACGGCGTCATCAAATTTGTCAGCCATGACGTAATATATAATAAGTTAATTAATATTCTACATGGTACTACATCTTGAGACAATATTTTATTTTTGAAAAAAAAAATAGGATTACTATGACATCTTGAAATAGTCAAATGTGGCCTCACATGCTTATTTCTGTCAATCTCTGACATTAACTTCTTTTTTTTCAAAAATCAAAATTCTATATTTTTCTTCCTTATGGTTACTCTAATTTATGTGGCTATTATAGTTTTTGTTATCGAAAGTTGAGGAATAGCAACAAAATTATTGACTAGGTCAAGGCCAAATCTATGAAAAAAATCGTCATCCAATATTAGAACATACTTGAGGGAAATATAGGTGACCGAAATCAAATTAATATTAACTCTATTTTATATTAATTAAATTTTAAATTTTCTTATAGTATAAATTGAATTTTTTTTAAAAATCTAGATGAATGTTTAAATTTATTTCTTTTCATATTTTTTAAAAGATAAATATATTATTTGTAAAAATTATATTTATGATTTTACAAAAGATAATAGTAAAAATATAATTTAAATTATATTATTAAATATTTTTCTTAATAAATATATATTATTTCACAAGTTTAATTAATACGAAATTGAGGTCAAGAAATGAAAAATGGTTGGGACATTAAAAGGGAACATGCATTCTAGAAAAATCAAAGATCAATTTATATATTATTGAAAGGTTAGCTAGGTAGATTAGGTAGTTCTAATTATGAGAGAATCATCTTCTTCTTTTCTTTTATGTTTTTATAAATATATATTTTGAATGAGTTGACTTCAATGAAATAATTTATTACCTAATTAAGAACTATTTTTTTATATATATACGGTAGTTCTTTAATTTTATAACAGAGTTTTATTCGAAGATATTTATATTCTATAACATTGAAAAACATCTGACACGCATCTGACACATGCTCTATTTTTAAATATATGTGATGTACATGCACTTATTTCAAAGAGTGCAACACTTTTCAGTTTGAGCCTCATATTTCTCCTATACGCATAAACAACTTAGATACTTAACAACATCTCATACGATATATTATTTGAGGTTACTTCCACTCCCATGCATTACTATACACAGAAAGTGGTTGACGTATATAAAGATAATAATAATTGAAGTATGACTCAGATAGCAATGTATATTAACATAATGAAAGTAATTAAACAGTTAATTACCTGAAAGATGATGGATTAGAAGGCCATTCAGGAGCATATTTCTCTAGAGGATAACAATGAAGTCTGAGATAATCTCTCCAATTATGAACTGTCTCCTTTTTAACATTAAAACTTGTTGATAATCTCATGGTCTTTGAAGGATCATCTGAATATAATTTTAGTTTCTCTTCTACTGGTAAATTGAAAAATTCCCCAGCTACCCCTAGCATTTTCTCTACAACTTCCTTTGGTACACCATGATTAATTACCTAAAAAATAGTCATAAAGTCGATTATTATTTTTTCGTTAATAATCGAGAAATAATTATTAATTCATGAATTCAACGATAAAAACCTGAAAAAAACCATAAGTTTGACAAGCTTCTCCAATTTGACGAATTATTTGAGCTTGATCTCCGCAACCTAAGTCAATTATTGGAACATTTTCACAATCGACCACTTCCGATAGACGTGGCCTATCGGATTCGGGTCGGATGTAACTTTGAGGAAGAGTAGAGTGGTGGATTCCGCTAGAAATAACTTTGGTTTCCATGGAATCTATGGCTTATAATATATATGGAGTTGCATATAAATATAATTAATTGGAAAAGTAAAGAAGGAGTAATAATTTTTGAATTTCAAATGAAAGAAGATTTGCTCACAATATTCTTATTCATCCTTCTGAGAAAGTTCATGTTATATAGAGAGGTACACAGGGCTAGTTATCCCCATGTGTCATATCACCGCACCTATTTAATATTATTAGAAAAATATCATTTGAATTTTCTCTTATTTATTAGCTAAACAAGAAATTAAGATGAATTAATATAAGTAGTATACGGCTTCTTCTAAAATTATTCTTAGATAAAACAAATTTTTAAATAGAATAATATATTTTTAATGATTTTTTATTAAGTAAATGAGATTCAACACGGATAGAAAATAATGAGATATGCGTGAAAATTTGTGTGAAATTTCTCCTTGTGTTTGGCCATAGTATTCGGGAAATATATTTTATTTTTTCTAGAAAAATATGATTTATACCCATAAATTTTAAAAAACTATAACAACTAACCATAAGTTTGTATTAAGTCAATTGGATCTTCGTTGCAACAAATAACAAGTAGTATCCATGACACCGGAGAATTGTGAAAGTTTGGAGTGAGTGAAACAAGTATCATTCCATTCACCGTGAAGTAGACAAAACACACGACTTTGTTACCCTGAGCCGATTGTTCATTATTTTCATCAATAACCCCATTTCATCACTTTCATATTCACTAAATATTTCATCACTATTTTGGTGTTTACGTAAAAAATTATGTAATACAACACAAACAATTACTATAGGAGGTGTTTTTGTAAAAGATAAAAGTTTAGTGTAAATTTTTAATTTTTAAAAGATTCCAAATTATGAGATTTGGTCCATATACTAGAAAATATTAGTATTTGAAAATTTGGGATATTTGCCAAAAATATTTACCAAATTATGACAAATTGTATGGACAAACACTATTTGCCAAATCATGACAAATCCCCCCAAATATTACTTGAGAAATCAATGGCCAAATGGAGCCTAAATGTTATTATTGTTTAGTGAAATTCTAATTGGCAACTATAGTTTCGCCTAAATTAGCTATTTGTCTTATTTGTGTACGGTCATGAATTGTGTAATTCAGTTCTTGATTATATAAATTTAAAATTTTATATATATGTTTATCCTAATTAATTTCATATGATTTATGAAAAAATTATAATAAAATATCAAATTTGTATATTGGTGCAAAATAGATAAATGAAGTATTAAAAAAATTCTAAATATATAAATAGAGAATCTGTATATATTTACCTTTTTGTAAATTCACAAATAAAATCACAATCTTCATAGCAAATAAAACTATAGATATTGAGTGCAATTAGTCTATTATAGTTGTCATCTCTAGGATTTTCTCATAGGGATAGAGAATACTATTTTCTACTCCCTCCACTTAAAGTTGTTTGTTCATTTTCCTTTATAATCTATTTTCAAAAAAATGTCTTTTATTTTTTTACATCTTTAATTCTAATTTATACGTGATATACTTAATATCACAAAATTATAAATATTTTGATATATTTTATATATCTCTTAATTCATACCACAAAATTTAAAATTCTGCTTTTACTTTATGAAACTTGTAATAGATAAAAAAAAAACAGTTAATTAAAGTGAGCAGAGTACTATATATTAATTCGTAATTCTGACCGTATTGATCAGATTCTTTGTACTTTTCACCAATAGGGTAAATCGGATTATTATATTTTTTTCGCTTAAAAAATAAATATTAAAATGAAAATACATTTAAAATAAGAGTTACATACTTTACTAAATCAATTAATTTATAATTAGGTAGATAACCAATCACGAACTACTTTAATCTCCTTTATAAGTTAATCTATTAAGGATAATGCAACAAATACTTCCTCAACATATGCGCAGAACTTCGGAGGCACACCTATACTATAACTAAGTTCCTACTATCATTTTGAATTTATTTTATTAATAATTTTCTACCTCTTTTTAGCTTTCGTGGCATTATCTTGTGGGTCTAACGCTAGTTGACTTTTTTCAAACTAGTGCCACGTAGATCAAAAAAGAATAGAAAATTATTTATAAAATAAATTTAAAAAAATAATAAGACATTAATATAATATAAGCGTGTCTCTGAATTGAAATTAAGATAGAATATTTGTGTATTTTCTCGATTATAATAACCGACCTGCATGACATGGATTTGATCATGTCTTTTTAGACTGGTCAGATTCATACAATGTGCCGACGTCAATGAGAAAAGCAAAAGTTATTTCTTTTCAGAAAATATAATGTTTGGACAAAAATAATAAATAAATAAAAAGTTAAATAATGTAATTTATGGTTATAGTTAATACTTTTTACAGGAACTTGATAAGACTTTGAGATAGATATACTCTACACGTAAAAAAGAGGAGTTGTCTATACGATATATAGTCAACATATTTCACTAACAACTTAAGTTGGTTAGTATTTTAATAACAAATTAATATATTTTAAATTGAATTATCTTTTAAAATTTAACAACGAAATTCTAACAGATTATCAACCAAGACCTTACTAACTAAGTATTTTAGTTGGTAAATACGACAAGAAAAATAACACCAAATCTACTAATATACTATCGATGAATTATCAACTGAAATATTACTAACGCGCACCTTTTGTTGGTATTATTACTAATGAAGTATATATTGGTTGGTAATATGACAAAAAAATATTTATACAATTTATTGACATATTACCTAACCAAACATTTACTAACAATACGATTGTGTGCTAAATTTACCAATAAATATAAACGTGTTGGTAAATTATACAGTAACGAAATGTAATTTATTGGTTCACTTGTCAATTAATATTTAATTAGTTGGAAATTTTATCGACGAATAAATATTGTAGTTAGTAATTATCAACATCATTGAATTAGTTGGTAATATACCAACCGACCATTTATCCATCGGTAAAATTTGTCAACATATTAATTATTAGTTGGTAATATTACATATCCATGTTTAGTCGAATAGTAACTATTGCCAACTATGATAAAATTTAAGGAAAATGCACAAGTACCCCCCTACACTATGACCGAAATCCTAGAGACACACCTTAACTAAACTAAGGTCTTATTATCCCGCTGAACTCATTTTTTATGTAATTTTGTGCACCTTTTTGGCTTACGTAACATTCAAATATCTCCCACGCACCTCAATTGTGTGGGGTCTTGGAGTGTGACTTGTAAGACAAAAGATGTATATAATTACCAAAAAAAAAAAATAGGGGGTATAGGACCTTAGTTTAGTTAAGGTGTGTCTTTTAAATTTCAGTAATAGTCTAGGGGGTCACTTGTGCATTCTCCCTAAAATTTATTGGTAAATTATTGATAACTAACTTATATTTGAACAGTTGGTAAATTCACCAATGAAGTTATATTTTTGGGTAAATTCCCGTCTAGTGTTAAGGCTTTCATGTTTAGTTTATGTCATAAAGCGTTTTAATTTTAAAATTTTAATCAAAATTTGATTTTATTCGATATTTTTGGTACACGTTCTCAAATTGAAACTTTGTCAATGTCATTAGTTTCGAAAGGTCATTTCTTATCTAATGGGAAGGTTGGTTCAAGTTTTGAGGCTTCCATTTTTTGTTTGTGCCATTATAAGGTGTTTTAAATCTTATGTCATGATCAAAATTTGACTTCGGACAATATTTTTGTAAACGTGTTCTGATTAGATACTATCAGCATAATTAACTAAATGTCATTTTTTATCTAGTAGGATGGTTGATTCAGGTTTTAAGACTTTTATTTTAGTGTGTGTCGTTAGGTGTTTTATCTTATAAAGTTTGATCAAAATTTAACTTTGGTCATTATATTTGATAAATGTGCTCATATGAGAATTTTGTCAGTGTTGTTAGATGCAGAAGGTCATTTTTTATGCAATAAGATAGAGTTCGAGTTACGAGGCTTCCGTTTTTTGTTGTGCCGTTAGGAATTTTAGCTTTTAAGTTTTGCCCAAAATTTTACTTTAATCAATATTTTTGATAATCGTGCTCGAATTGAAATTTTATCACCACAATTAACCTTATGAATTCAGTTTTGGTTTCATAGGATGGTTGATTCAGATTTTAAGACTTTTTATTTTCAGTTCGTGTCGTTAAGCGTTTTAACTTTGGATGAAAATTTGTATTAGGTCAATGCTTTTGGGAAACATGCTCAAATTTGAATTTCGACAGCGCGGTTAGCTTTTGAAAGTCATTTTTCGTCTTATAGGATGGTTGGTTTGCATTTCTAGGTTTTCATATTCAGTTTATATTGTTAGGCGTTTTAACTTTTAACTTTTGGCCAAAATTTGACTTTGCTTAACATTTTTTGTAAACATGCTCTGATGAGAATTATGCCAGGGGGATTAGTTTCGAAAGGTCATTTTTATATCTAATAGGATGGCCGGTTTAGGTTTTGAGGCTTCTATTTTTAGTTTGTGCTGTTAGACATTTTAATTTTTAACTTTTGGCCAAAATTTAGATTTGGTCAATAATTTTTCTAAACTCTCAAATTAAATTTTTTGATATAACGATATGTGTCATATTGAGATTAATTTAACATGTTATCATAGATTTTGCATTGTTTTATTCAAATATGATTTATAAATTGGTATTAATATTTTTGAATTTATATTCATGCTCTTAGATTTTTTAATGCAATAAATTAATAAATATTTTACTATTGAATAATCATTCAGTTAATAATATTTTGAACATATTATAAATCAATATTAACCTAACATTGAACTTGAATGATATATTACCAACAAACTAACAATCAATTAGTAAATTTATTAGAAAAACAAATAGTCATACTAACGTATTTAAAATTTATTACCAACAAGTGTTGTGGTGTAGTGATAAGTACTCCTTCATCCTTAACCAAGAGGTCTCGGGTTCGATTTTCCTTGATTAAAGAGCCTCCGTTGTTAGGGAGCGCTTTACCCCCAATATGGAATTTTTCGATGTAAATTCGAATTTAGTCGGGTGTTGAAAATAAAAATAAAAAAGTATTTAAAATTTGTTGTTAAATTACCAACATAAATTTTTCTGTTATTAAAATTGCCCAATTACCAATGGATGAATCGAATTCAATTCATTAGTAATACTAAATTAGTAATAGTAAAGGTACTAGCGATGTACTAACAAAGTATTAGTTGGTGAATTTATCAACGAAAATTTCAGGGTCATGTTTCAAAATATTGTAACAACATCGTTGGGTGTTTATCGACTAATTTTTTATTGATAAGTTTATCAATAAATTAAAATCGACTGGTAATATTAATCGACGAACTTTTTAGCAACGAATTAATATAAATTGGCATTGGTAGCTCAATTTGCCAACCAATTTGATTAATTTACCAATGAATACTTTTTATTGGTAATTGAGATTTCTTTTGTAGTGAAATCAGAATCATATTCATTTCCTTTATATGTTGATGCTTCTAGATTAAATTAAATTATTCATGTATCGTATGTTTAATATTAGACGTGAGGTTGAGGATTGGAGAATTACACATTATATAAAAATAAGATGTGTAGTCTTCTTATATTGATTTTAGTCTAGAATTTATTTGTAAACTAACTTTTGAGTTGAGTTAGATCCATTATTCATTTCTTTACATAATATAAAAGTCAAAGTTTATTGGGTTCGGTGTTCTACCACCGTATTGTATATGAAAGAGGTGAATATATTTCTTTGTCCATGAATAATTTTTGAATTCAAGCGGGGAGGGGTGGGGGGAGTCAATAAAAAGAATTTTGGCATCGAATTAGGATGAGATTCCTAATTTAACTCACTATGAGAATTGAAAAATTCTCTTATCTGATGGATATTTTTTTGGGATGAGAGTCAGCCTTTAGGCCTCATTTGTTTGCACTTAATGGAGGTATGAATCTTAATCATTCAGATTCAGCCCATTAAGTACGTTTAATTTTTAGGTCTGAATCAGAATCATTCATATTCAGCCCATTAAGTTCATTTGTTTTATTTTTTAAAAAAACCTCTTAATGGGTCTGAAGAGGACTGAATGAATCAGATCTATAGGAGACTCTAAATAAAATTCAGCTCACTTAATAAGTTATCAAACAATAAATAATCACTTCTCTGCTTTGGGCTAAAAACTTTCTTTCTCTCTTCTCAATCAAACACCATTTTTTCCCTCTTGAACTGGTAAGTTTTCATAAATCTTTTCAAGTATTTTTTTTATATTAATAATTTTCTTGTATTGACATGCGTAAAGAATACTGGCTGCAACAATATTTTTGGTACATTGTTGTTTATCAAGGTTTTTGAATGAAAAAATAGTTTTTATATTAATAATTTTCTTTATTGACGTGTGTGAAGAACACCGATTGCAATAATATTTTTGGTGTTTTGTTGTTTATCAAGATTTTTGAATGAAAAAATAGTACTCCAAATCATGATTGTTAAAACTTTTTTTTTTTTATCAAAAGTGATATATTTTGTTGAAATAAAAATTTTATTATATTTTATTAATATAATGTTAAATTTCACTTGCACATTGAGATATTGAAAAAAATAATAATTATTTAGTGTTCAGATTTACAGACCACATCTTAATATTCAGATGTGTATTCAGATCAAAACACCCAGATCTTAATGAAAATCTTAAGGGCAACTTTCACATATAGCAAATAAAAAATTCATGTTTGTATGCTATAGCAAAGTTTGCATAATTGCGCTCCATAACAAACATAGAAACTATATAATTCGCTATACATATACAGTTGAAGCGAATTGTATAAAACGAGAAAGAGAAAGACACTTGGGCAGAGAATTGTATAAACGTAGTGTATAAAACGAATTGTATGATTATAAGTGTATGAAACAATTATATACAATTTGAATTTGTATAAAATGAGAAAGAGAAAGATAAAAGAGACTTGGACTGGGAATATACCATTGAATCGAATTGTATAAAACGAGAAAGAGAGAAATTAGATACAATTTGAATTTGTATAAAACGAGAAAGAGAGAAAGGCAAAAGAAACTGGGCAGGGGAGTATTTTTATTGTATAATTATAAGTGTATAGGACGAAAATATATGTACTTGCATGTGTATGTACATTTTTCTTACGCTTTATACAAACAGAAACACAATTTATACATTTCGCTTCTGTTTGTATAAGTGAGAAAGGCTAGGGTTGCGAGCGAGATCTGGAAGAGGGGAGAAAGGGGGACAAAAATATATGTATTTATACAATTTTCTCTGCTTTATACAAATAGAAACAGTTTTTGTACACTTGTTTTTGTATAAATAGTGAGGAAGCGAGCGAGAATGGGAGAGTGGCGAGCGAGATTTTTGAGAGAGAGACGACTGGCAAATTTTGGAAAACGTTTGCTATGGAGCACAACTAAATCAAACCCTAGCTACTCCATTTATTTTAGTTTATTAGTTCGCTATTATATACAATTATCCCAAATCTTAATATTCAAATGTATATTCAGATTCAGAACTCTTAATCTTAATGAAAACAAATGAGGCCTTAATATTTAGTTTGATAAAAGAATATGTCGGAATCTGTATACTATTATAGTTATAATTACAAAGATTACATTTAACTAGTCAATATATTGTTCATAGAGTAATCCTTTAAGTTTTTTTTTTTTCCATACCATAAAGTAGACTTAAATTTTTGTCCTACAAGTCAGCAAGCTTTCTCACATAACGAACATCATATGCTTATTGATCCTCTTTTTATAAATTTAAACTTCGTTGGCATCTTTACGATTTTTCCACAAGTAGGGATGATGTAAATAGTAAACGAATATATTTGATGCATAAGATATATGCTTCGAGAAAAAATCTTACATATATATATATTCAGAGTTACGTGGTGTACAACGGTCAAAACTCAAGAGTCTTGACTAGTTGATAATGCTAAAAATGAGAAAACCTGTAATTTTTGTGGAAGCATTTTTAGAAAAAGTAAAAGTGAATGGAATACAAATAATATAAAAGGCCATTATTAAAGTAAAATGTGATTCCAGATGTATGGAGAAAATTAAGCATATGCTGTCCTAGTGAGGGATGAAGGGAATAAAACTTTTCTTGATAGAATGTAATTTTTACTTTGGAATATATATTTATCTCACCAGCCACAACAACATGTTAGTTGCGTTGGTGTCGATTGGCTATCACAAGTCATCATTTAAAATTATCACTATCAATCATTATTAACAATTGTATATCACCGCCACTAGTTATTACTCACAATACCACTATTATAAGTTAACATCATTCAGAATTTACACCAAAACCATCATCACAAGTCATTGTTATCATCAATCCACGTGTTTTTTTAAAAATAATATTTTATTATTCCATATAATATTTTTTTTAAATTTCTTCTAAAAGATAAATTTTATATCTTCAAACGTTGAAAAAAAAGGGTCTTAGTTACTAATTATTGTGTATTCGCATCTTAGTAGCGGCAATAAACAGACATATTAATAAAGAGTACTAAAATTTTTATACCAGCATTACTTAAGTGTCATTAGATCCAATGTCGCTAAAATCTTTAGGAACAAATACAAAGAATAATAATTGCGGCTAAAAAAACATATTTAGCGACAATTATTAATTCATTAGATCCAATGTCGCTAAAATCTTTAGGGACAAATACAAAGAATAATAATTGCCGCTAAAAAAACATATTTAGCGACAATTATTAATTCATTTAGTAAAACTGTGCGTTTTAATTCAAAATAAAATAAAACAAAAAAGATCAGACACAACGTCAACTATTCCCAAAGGCCAAAGGGTGTATCACTTAAAATATAAATAAGAATATTTCTTCTATTTCCTGTATTAACAACTAAGTGAAACAAAACCACATGTATTATAATTATAATTGGTTTCTGGTTTTTCATTAATTAGAGAAGAAATACACATGTATTATTGTTATATAGTATTAGTCAATGCTATTTATTTTATGTGAATATGAGGCAGCTTGAACATTTACAGCCAAGTAAATACTATAGGCTGTGGTTGAACAATTTGTCTTTAATTACAGCCCTTTCTTTCAACTCACCGCGTGTAAGTGATGTCTCAAAAGCCAACCACCAAAATTTGTGGTAGGTATTTGGATGATATCATCTCAACAGATTCAAAATTTAAAGACGATGAGTATATTACTGACACAATAGCTTAACACACATTAATTAAAATATATGTAATCAAATATCAATTTTTATGATAATTTTATAAAACATAAGTATATGAAATTAACGTATGAACATATAAATATAAATTTGTAAATGACTCTACTAGGTAAAATTTACTTTGTAAAGCGATAGTTTTGAATTTTACTTTGCATGATCATGAGGTTGTATTTGAAACTAGCAGCTTCATAGATAAAAATGACAAAAGAAACATAAATGGAATTCGAATCTCACCTCTCACCTCTCTGAGTGCAACATTTAAATCAGACTTGAAAATAGAAATTTGATATATAATAGTTTATTTTAATTTATTTTTGGTATGAATTCGAATTAATTGATAAAAAAAAAAAGATAAACAAACAGCAAGGACCTTTAATTGCTTACTCCAATAGATTATAGATATATCACCACAACATAGATGCTGAAACTGACTGATGAAATTACCATCCTTTATTTCTGATTAAAAAAAAAGATAATAATAAGGTACAGATGTGGCTCCTATTTTTCTAGAAGTATAGATTGGATTAAACGTGTTTTTTGGTGAGCATTATATGGATAATATATACCACAACATCACTGCTACTCGTGGCCCCATAATTTTAAATCTTAGTGTTGCTACAATAACAAAATGTGCACAATTATTTCAACTAGTGAATATATTTGACAAGTTAGTTCAATTAGTACGTTATACAAAGACACAATAAATTTCATGTTCACTTCAAATAAATAAATAAATAAATAAATTCAAGTTGCATTGGCTCATCCAGTTTAAACTATATTTCTACCTAGTAAATTTTGCTTTTAAATATGATAATAAATTGAAATCAGAATATATTATTCAAGTTTTTCGAAACAGTCGTACCAAAAAAGGAAAGTCAGGACTTCTAAATTGGTTTAGAAATTGCAGTAGGAATGGTCCCATTAAGTCATTTTCAAGAAACAATACAACTTCTTATTATTAATTAGTTGGCGGACAGGTTTGATTGAATTTAATAATTTTAATTTTAAATAAAAAATATTCATATGATTAGATCTCAAAAATTAAAATTTTAAATATTGAATCCAAATTATAAATAACTGTAATCTGGCATCCCATTTTTTCATTAGGCAGAGTGTGCAAACATGACATGTGACTTATGCTGGGGATCAATAGATAAGAGTCTGGTTGGTAATGAATATAGCTACAAATATTTGAAATAACGTTTAAAAACTATAGTATTGAATTATTATTTAAAATTCAAATTTTAGATATAGAATTTGAAATTGACTTTCAAGGTTTTTTTAATTCCATAAAATTTCAGCTTATTAAAAAGGAAAACTTTCATATTATTGTCTAATGAGATGGATGGTTTTTCTATTAAATTCTGACAATTTTTTTTTTATGAGCTAATTTTTAGAGTGTAAATTAAATAAAAAATCTAATTTTACATGATAATAAAGCACAATCCATCAACCAATGTTGGACCTTCAAATTAAACCTAGTCACATATCAGATATTGACGAATGAAAAAATCTCATATTGATGGTAATTGATAAATGAAATAAGTGTTCTTGTGATTAATGTTTGGACAATTCTACTCTATATGAGCTGGCCTTTGAGGTATGCATTAGACTCAGGAACTACATTTTTCGTCCAACAATAGTTCTATGTTATATTAAAAGTAATTATATAACAATACTCGTTCAATTTAGAAAATTAAAAAATAATTTATCATTTAATACATTTTTTAAAACATTAAAATAAAGTCAAAAAGTTATATAATAATATAATCTATCATTTATTATTTCTTAAAAAACGTGTCAAGTCAATATAATAATTCTCGGGTAAGAATGTACGGATGTTCCATTAGATTGAGATGTCGACAATCCAGCATCACATGTTACTCTTATTTTGTGGATCCAAAACACTTGATGTCCACTACTAGAAAAAAGGAAAGAAATGCTATCATAACGTATTATGAGGTGGAAAAATTATTTTTGATATTATTTTAAAACTTTTTAAATCTTTAGCTACGTTTTTATGAGGTGGAAAAATTATTTTTGATATTATTTTAAAACTTTTTAAACCTTTAGCTACGTTTTTGAAATAATGTATGCATTTGCTTTTTCTAAAAGGACAATAAGTATATGCCTAATTTTCACTGCAATGACTAAATGAATTTTCACATCTAAAATAATTTGAAATGTTTTGTGATATATGGATATATTAATTTCATATTCAATGTACCTCAGTTTTGACTCTTTCATTATATCATATGATTGAGAATTTAACTAAATCAACTTTTGAGGGGACTGCATGTTTTGCGTGTTAACAATTTGATGTCGACGAGTTATAGCAATCTTGGTAGGGTGTGTTTGGTAAATGGTACTCTATATATATATATTTTTTTTTTTTTAAAATATTTTCTTTTACAATTTTTTTAGGGTAACTTTCACATATAACAAATTTTTATATTTGTATGATATGTCAAAGTTTGCATAATTGCGCTCTATAGCAAATTTATATATGTATAATTCGTCATACATATACAATTGAAGCGAATTGTATAAAACGAGAAAGAGAGAAATTATATACAATTTGAATTGTATAAAACGAGAAAGCGAGAAAGGAAAAATTGAATAGTATAAAACGAGAAAGAGAGAAATTATATAGAATTTGAATTTGTATAAAACAAGAAAGAGAGAAAGATAAAAAGAGACTTGTGCAGAGAATATACAATTGAATCGAATAGTATAAAACTAGAAAGAGAAAAATTATATATAATTTGAATTTGTATAAAACGAGAAATGCAAAAGAGACCTGGGCAGGAAAATATTTGTATTGTATAATTATAAGTGTATAGGACGAAGATATATGTATTTGCACGTGTTTATACAATTTTCTCTCGCTTTATACAATTAGAAACATATTTATACAATTCTATAAGAGAGAGACGAGCGACAGAAAGCGAGTGATAGAGGAAGAGCGGTGAGTGAGAATATGAGGGAGAGAAGGACTGACAAACAGTTTGCTATGGAACACAAATAAATCAAAGAATAGCTACTATATATATTTTATGTTATTAATTTATCATTCTATACAATTATCTTTTTTCTATCAATCAAAATTCTTCGAGATAATAACTTCTCCGGTTAAAATAGAAAAAATAAATTTCACAACTAACATTCACAATGCACATTGATATCCTTCACTTTCCGGCTACAATCTGCAGTGTCATAATCCTCAACTCTCATAGTATTTTAATTTTGAGAAAATTATATAAAATAGTAAAATTATAAATTCGCAACAAACATTTTACTTTTTTGTCATTTAATTCGGTATATAATTAGTCATTTTCGGTAAACAATTAATCATTTTATATATTTTGATATAAAATTTATAAAATGTGTTTGTGTTTGTATAAAGCGAGAAAAAGGTGTATATACAACTACAAATACATATATTTTCATCCTATACACTTATAATTATACAAATACAGATCTTATTATATAAATTACAATGTATAAATAAATTTATACAAAATCAAATAATTTGTATAAAATTAAATGTATCTAGCGAATTATACAAATCAAAAGCTCCATAGCAAACACAAAATTTACTATAAAGCATAATTATTCAAACTATAAATGTAACATATAAATATTATTTTAATGTTTACTATAGATGAAAGTAGTTTCCTAGATGATATACAGATATTAATAAAATAATATTTTTTTCTTAGAATCAAACATAAGATAATAATAATTAAATAAAATTCACTTATTATCCCAAAAATCATATTCCAAGAAAAAGAAATTCCCATATCGAATCCACCTTAAAATTCGAATTTTCTTAAAAGATTTGGAGAGATGAAATAAAGTAGAGTGATTTGGACAAGGCACTGTGCACCGCCATCTTGTTTGGATTGAAGTGCAGAGAAAAGGATTTAAATGAGCCCTCTTTTTTGGAAAATATAAGAAGAAGAAAACAAAAGGAAAAATTGAGATCAAGTAGTATTGACTCTGTCAATTGCTATTTATAGCGATGTTTAGGTACGAAAATTAAGATTTCCTTTTTAATAAAATGAAAGAGTATAAAAAAATAAAGAGTTTAAGTTACGTGTAAAATTTTTCACACCATTATATAATTTTAAAGATAAATATGGTAATTTAATTAAGTAATTAATTAAATATCCTTTTGAATATAATTATAATTATGGTAAAAAAAAAAGGAAAGTAAAGTCCTCTTTCTTCTCTAACAATATTAATTTCATAATTATATTTTTAATTAACCAAGTTTATTTATTTTTCTATATTTGACTTTTTTTCATCGAAAGTTATTTTTCATATCACAAATATTTCCTCATTTTTTGTTGTTTTTTTCTTTTGAAATTATGGCAAAGTCATGATCTATGAATAAGAGAAGAAGATTTTTAAAAAATAAGTAGTAATTTATTATTCTAATATGCAGTATTACGATATCTCAAATATTCTGAAGATCAAAAGATTGATAACAATATAATCACTAATACAAATATAATTATTGTACCTTACAAATAACTTATAAACATAATTTGATTGAAAATAATTGAAAAATTAATACAACAAAAGAAGACAGAAATACTAAAAAATAGAACAAGAAAAAGAGATAGAACCAATAAATCAAATAAACTTGATTAGTTAAAAAGATAAATATGAACTAATTTTGGTTCGAGAGAAGACGATGACTCAACTTTCTTTTGCTATATTTTATTGTAAGTATAATTATATTCAAAAATATACTTTTATTAATTATTCATTAAGTTACCATGTTTATCATAAAAATTATTTGATAGTGTAAAAAATCTTATACACAACTACGCATAAAATTTAAACTCAAAAATAAAATAACTTTTAAATAAAATTGTATAATGTACTTTTTGAGATAGGATGTGTGAGGGAGGTAAATACTTTTCAGAAAAAATGTTAATTTTTAAAACAATTAAAATTTTATAAAAAATGATAAAAACTACCTACATATCAATTACGATAATTCAAAATATACTCGATTTTTTTTCCTTTATAAAAAGAATTAGAATATTTTTTTAAAAATATTTTTGATCACACCAAACATATGGTTCATATATTAGAAGGATAGAGTAATAGTAATGATTAGCCAATTCCCTCTTATTGAAGTCAAAAAGCTCAAAAGCCATTTTTATTTTGTTTGGTTTCGCCGTCCGACAGCAAAATGGTGATAGAGAAATAAGAATTAGATAACCTTTTAATTCTTTGGTTGTGTAATGATTTTTGAAAAAAATGATGTCCTATACTGATTTATTTTAGATGAAAGTGTATATAAACATAAAATTTTAATTTAAAATAAATGTTATAATCATACTTTAATTTAATTATGTTATGTAGCAAATTATTTGTAGTCGCTTCTCTCTTCAAACTTTCGCTCGTCATTTTCCCTCTCTCGCTCCTTCTCGCTTTTATACACGCAGAAATGTGTAAATGCGTTTGTATTTATATAAAACAAGAGAAAATTGTATATATACATATATTTTCGTTCCCTTCTTTCAGATCTTGCTCGCATCTCTCGCTTATACAAACAAAATCAAAATGTATAAATTGTGTTTCTGTTTGCGTAAAGCGAGAGAAAATTGTATATACACATGCATATACATATTTTTTTTCAACTCTACATGCAAATACATATATATTCAGCGTATACACTTATTATTATACAATATAAATAATCTTCTGCCCAAATTTCTTTTGTCTTTCTCGCTTTTCTCAATTTATACATAAACAAATTATATAATTGATCTTTTGTATACAACTGTTTCTTTTGTATATGTATAGCGAATTATAACTTGTTTTTTTTATATGTATACCGAATTATACAACTATTTTTTTTGTATATATAGTAAATATATATTTATGTTTGTTATGGAGCACAATTATATAAAGTATGACTATAACATACAAATTTAATTTTTATATTTGTTATATGTAAAAGTTGCTCTTTATTTTATGATCTTAGTTAGTTTTCATATTTTTCTCACATGATATTATATATAATTCTGAGAACTTTGGTTTTAGTAACTCTTTTTTTATTTTTATATAAAATGCCTATGTTGTTTATTATAGTGTGAAAGTCTCTCAAATCAATTCAAACCGTAAATAATATTTCTATTTATTTTTTCCCTAACCTTTGTAAATAATTTTCGAAAAAAATTACTTCATGCCACATTCTTCGCTCTTGATGGATATATGGCAGGTGGAATAATTGTGAATGCCTGCTTCAATGGTTGCTATCGTGTTAAACAGTACATTTGTTTTCGTCTTAGGTTTAAATATTTGAATCATTTTTTTACTGATATATATATTGATTACTAATATTAGTTATGTATTTTTTTTTTCTATTCACTCATGATTCGATCTAATTGAGATAAGTGAAAGAGGGGACACTATTTTTTTTACAACTACGAAACCACACTATATATATATATAACTAAAAGTTAAAAAGTGATAATTAAATTCTTTTATAATACATATTGAGGCAATATTATTATGAATGAATCTTGATACTTTGTTTTTTGGAATTATCATTCTAAGATGGAGTACTTTTTCAGAGAAGTAGTCGAACACAATTTGTAAACAAATTTTGACAAAAAAAACTTAAATTGGTCAAATAAAATTGCTACTTTTGGAAACTATTGAAATAATTTTTTAAAACAAATTTCGACTAAACAGAGTTAGGCCCGTTTGAATATACAATATGATATCATGATTTCAATCATGAGGTGAAATTAAAGTTTTGTTTGGAAATCCAATACAAAATTTTAGTGTTAGTATATTTTCTTATAAACATAGAAATTCCACAAGTTCTAAAATTATTAAAACAATCCCAATTATTTATTTAATATCATCAAATTATTTTAAAAACTATAAAATCGTATAATAAATTATTATAAAGTTATTTGTTCTCCACTTAAGCAATTGTTTCATCAATATATGAGTAAAAATGAAACACCTTTCAAGGGCTATTCAAGATTTTATTACTCAATAATTGTGAAGTGTGTGTTAAAGTGATTATATGTTGGTGAGAATAATAAATTTTATGTCGTTGAGAATAATAAATTTTAAAAAGTAATGATGTAATTATAAATTTTATTAACATGTAAAATAAATGGTTTAGTAGATATAAATGTGGGTTGTTTTAACAAAATATAAACTTACGTATCAATTTTTTTTATTAAAATAACTCAAATCATGGTATTTCCATATGATACCACATCATGGTTTTTTGGAGAATATGATATCACATCTCATGATATAGAATCATGAGATAGAATCAACGTAAAATCGCATGATCAAACACCAATTTCATCTCATGCTACCATATCGTGACAAGGTATCATATGACCGAACGCCTACTTAAAAACTTATCGAGTCATTAACTCTTATACCCACGCATAGTAAATTTTTGAATGTATTTGACATTTACATCAAATTATACAAAAGAACTTCATTATTTAACAAAACAAAAAAGGTTAAAACATGTATTAATTAATTGTATATGCATAATGTATCAGTGTGATTTTCTTAATTTTATTTAGGCATAATATATACATATAATTTTTAACTTAGCGTCAGTCGACAACTATGATCCTTAACTTTGGATGTGCACAAGTAGACACTTAAACTTGTATAAAATTGAACAAGTAGACACACATGACATGATACACGTCGGACGTCACGTAGGACACAAAATTTCCATGTAGGCTGTTATGTAGGATGAATGTATCAATTTGTTTAATTTTATACAAGTTTAAGTGTCTACTTATATACATCTAAATTTAATATAACAAGCTAAGGATCGACTTAGTTTTAAACCAAATTAGTATTATAATTTAGTGTGTGTTTGGTAGGAAGAAGAATAGTTTGTCACGAAAAACAAGTTGGTTTCTTCATTTCAAACTTGTGCCTGCCTATATTGAAATAGTCTTGTATTTAGGTTTTGATTCATCATTGAAGATTAAAAGTAAAAAGAAAAGAAATATCTCCCAAATTTTGAATGGTGCATTTTGTTAAAGTTCAAGGATATTTGAGCCATCATAAGAGGAAGATGGTCACATTTGTTAATTTATTTTTCTAGCTAGTCATTAGTCAATATATAGTCACTAATTAGCCTACCTCAAAAAGACGTTTAATTTAGATTTACAAGGAATTTAATTTAAAGTGCAGCAATAACTTATCAATCTTCATTATTTTTTCAATGAAAACTACTGCATAAAGTCGAACAACATCGTCTTTTTTAGACTAGAACAAGAATTTAGGAACTAATTATTGTACCTTAATTCTTATATAAGGGATTCATTTTCAATAAAAGACTACCTTACATTAATTTTTATTAATATTATACCACTAGTCAGTAGACTTCTAATTTGTCTTAAAGTGAGTATTGATCTAATTGGGCGCTAGTATTAAGATTGTAAATTCAAGTCACCAAGGTGAGAGCTCCTAGAAAAGTATTAAAAAAAATATGACATTTTCTTAATTAGTTGATAAATACTTTTTTTAAGAAGAAAATACTTCAAACAAACAGATGTAGTGATATAATGTACAATGCATAATTCATTTAGGCTATAGGTATGAGTGTTCAGGGTTGATTTGGGATTGATCAAAATATTTAGAGTCAAACCAATTTAATTGATTTTTAATTATCAAAATCAAATCAAATATAATAAATTTATCGATTTGGTAGTTATTGATTTCGATTTGATTTGATTCAATTATTCGTTTGTTAAAAAATTAAAACAATGATTCATTCAAAAAAGGGAAAGAAGACAACAATTTATTCAAAATAAAAAATAGTTAGAACGAGTAACATTATAAAACTTGTATAATTCATTATGATGAAAACATATATAAAATATTTAAAAATATTATATAAATTACCATGCATGGGCAATTATAATATATATATATATATATATGTATATATATATATATATCAGCTAGTTTCAATTATTTCTTTGAGTCTTTCAACAATATTAAAAATCAAATGATATCAATTTTTAAAAATTTAAAGTAAAATCTTAACCCAACTAAAATCAATTTTTTTTTTTTTCAATTTGATCTAATTTTTCAATCTAAATCCAATCCATAAACATTTCTAACGAGGCTGTATGCTAGCTATATCTCAATCTTTAGTCAAAATAATGTCACTTATATGAATCATTACTTCTCTATTTAAAATTATATTAAGGATTAGTTGGTGATGAGAAGTCATGCAGTGACATATAATATATGACGTCTACCATATGACTAATCATAAATAGGGTAGTTGTATATATTCATATGTAATATTTAATTTTTGCTAGCTGATTAAATTAAAAGACAGTGTCAAGTCCAGCCTAGCTAGCATCTACTAGGATGTATAACAGGTATACTTGATGTATATCTTGATTGCACCAACTTGCAAGTTGTCTTATTAATGTAATTATCATTTATGTCCGTTTAAGTGCCGTGCACAACATAAATCATTAATTAAGATTGACATGCAAACTCAATAATATTGAATTGAAATAATCTATATTGAAACAATATTATTATATAGAGTAAATATCTCAAAAAGTCACTCAATTTTGTAAATTTATCTAGTCATTAAACTTTATTTTGTATCAATAAAATCACTCAACTTAGACTTTCGTATCAATAAAATCATTTAACTAGATTTTTTCATTAAAAAAGTAAAATTGACATGACAAAATAAATTATTATTATCATGATCATAATTAAAATAATAAATAAATATCTTAAAATTACTAATTCGTTATAGGATAAAATAATAAAAATAAATAATAATATTTTCTTTCATAATTTTTTATTTTTTCTTCATTATCATCGTCAATTCTGAAATCGAAATTAAGAGAGAACCAATTGCGATCAGCCATTATAAGAAGAAAACAACAATTTTAATCATTTTTTCGTGTATTCACATTCCCATTAGTACACACACAAAAATTGAGATGTTTGATAATGAGAAATTTTTTATAATAATAGTGAAATTTTTTGTTCGAGTATACCTACAAAGAAATATTAGCAGGTAGTTGGAGAGAATTTCTTTTAATAAAAAAATGTATTCAAAGTTAAATCGAAAACAAGTATATGAAAGTTAAATTTGTATTTTAATATCTCAAAATTGTCATTTGTCTTTATCATTTTATTTTCTAATAAAAAAAAGTAATTTTGAGCTATTTATTTTATAATTTTAATCATGAAAATGACATAAAAATAATTTATTTTGTTATGTCAATTTATTTTTATTGATAAATTTCAGTGAGTGATTTTATTAATATAAAGGTTCAAGTTGAGTGATTTTATTGATACAAAGTAAATTTTAATGACTTTACTAGATAAATTTTTAAAATTGAATCACCTTTTAAAAATATTAACTCTTATTATATAATACTACTCACTTTTGTTTTCTTGGGGTTTGAAAATTGAAATTTACTATCAATAAACAAGAAAAATATATAACAAATAGATGAGGAACACTATCATTGTTTCAGTTTAAAATGAAGTTTCATTAACCTTAGTAGTTGGGATACTTGTCATCTAGAAAGTTTATATTTTTCCCTAGTTTGGTCATTAATTTTGAATTTCAAATTAAATATTATTTAAATTTGTATAGAAATATTAACATGTAGTCCTAAATTGTGCATTATATGCCAATTGAAGTTTTTCAGCAAATTTAACTTTCACAATTTTCCTTTCTCAAAAGTCGTTTTATAGGTAATTCTTGACAAACCATAACTTTTAACTTCCACTGAGGTCACATAGTTTTTTATTTTTCAACTTCTGACTAACATATTGTTCAAATAAGAGACGTAATCATATTTCTATTTGTTATGGAGATTACAATTTTACATATTTTTGTCTGTTTGTAAATTTTGCTTGTAAATATACAAATAAATTAAATATATACAAATTTTGTATTTATACATATAGGAATTTTTCAAAATTTTCTTTGTATATTTTGCTTGTCAATATACAAGCAGAGTAGTTTCTTATGATTTTTTCACGAATCGTATACAAATAGCTAGAATAAGCATGTACAATATTTTGGATTTATACAATCAAAAACTGAATTATACAAATTCTGAATTTATACCAGTCAGATGAATTATAAAAATGATGCAAATGACACAAATTAGAAAAATTATAATTTCGAATTATAATTATCTTAAATTGTAACTATAATACCTAATATAGCTAAATATTTGCTATTCCGCATCATTTTTCCCAAAAAGATAGTCGTGTAAGGGGCACCCATTAATTCATGTTTGGGCTTCTGGGGTTGGCCCTTACATTACTAGCCCTTTTGTGATCTAAGGCCATGATTGGGCTCCAGCCTCTTAAAAAGGGTGAATTGCATGTATAGCCCATTGTAGGGTCTTCATTTTAAGCTTAAAGGATCGTTTCGTAGAGTGTATTAATATAAATAATGCTTGCATTAGTTTTGTATATTAGTACTATCTTGTTTGTTAGTTTTTTTCATGCTATGTATAACTAAGCATTAGTTATACATTATTGTATATTCTGGAGTGCATTACTAATGCTATGGAATTCTAGGCATTAGTAATACAAAGGGATTTAACACATGCATTAGCACTCTAAAGACACAAATACCTCTCAAAAGCACTTTTACATCTTTTTCATCATAATTGTGAAGGATATTTTTGTACAATTCTTGTTATTTTTAATACACCAAATCAAACAATGCATAAAAAATAATTATGTACAACTAATACAAGCATAACTTATACGAGGATTACCAATGCAAGTATTGCTAATACACTATATTTAATAGTGTTTTTATACACTCTACCAAACGACCCCTGAGTTATATAAAGTTCAACTATACAAACTTTTCCAACATAAGTTATAGTTTCTTCAAATTGTTACCCAATATTTATAGCAACTTCACTCAATCAATTCAACTCAAGCCTATTAATCAGAAAAAGATTAATTATTAAGAAAAACAGTGATTCTCCATCAAAGAAAGAGAGAAGAAAATTGATGTAAATTGTATTCAATTGTCTTTTGTATATATTGTCACAATTAAATAAAATATCTATGATGCATCTTTAGTGACTAACCCTTTTTAACGACCAAGAAACATATATGAAGCAACATAGGAGAAACTAGTCTATTTCAAGTTGCTTACACTCCTATTAATTAAACTAGATGCACAACAAATTATATTAAAATTGCCTTTGATATTTGTTTGGTCTCAATTTACGTATTATATTTTTTAAGTAAGTCTCCAGAAAAGGTGATAATTCTTCATTTGAGGTAAATATTTAATGACGTTAATTCATATTAAATTTCGTTTATATGACAAAGTTGATGAAATCATCCGCATCTTCTAGCCTTCAAAGCATCATTATACTTGTGAAAATATCCTCAACATGAAGCAGTTACGTAAAAAAACAGATTTAAAATTTTAAAAACGTAAAAGGTCAAAAATACCCCTTAACTTTGTTTTATTAGTTGATTATATCCCAGCCGTTAAAACAAAGTTATTTATACCCTCACCGTCATTAATTTCACCATTTATACCCCTCAACTAACGAAAATCTTCAAATCAACACAAATTACCCAATTTTTAAAAAAAATTGATCCACCACCCTGATATAATCCAACCCCTTACCCGACCCAACTAATCCAAACCTATTAATCTTCCTCGTCGATTCCTCTGCCGCCGTCTTTTTTGGGTCAACAATTAAGAACCAAAGATTCTTTCATTGTGGCTAATTCGCGTAAACAATGAAGAGTCCAATAACCTCTGAAATTAGCCACAAATCACGATTCTGCAGAAAGACCAAGTAGAAAATAAGATTTCAGAAAAGCCAATGGCAGATAATAACAGTCTTTTGCTCCTTCGAAAGTCTTCTCAAGCATGAATTTTCAGTAATCAGTATAAAAATCACAAAAGAGATTATCGTATTAACAACAAACTGATACTGGTCAAGATAAGAAAAATGGCATTAGTTAGATTATACAGGAGCACGAGAGGCGTCCTAAATTCTAAAATATCTTAATAGCCCAAATTATGAAACCAACAAGAAGTTTATAATACAGTAAAAAAAAGAAAACATTAATGATTGTTATTCTTATTCTCTAACCCAAAGAAAACAACTATTCAAGACGTAACTAACTACCAAAACCTTGCTATTTATTGATTCCAAACCCTGTTTCATAAATGGATGATTGGAAGGACAACCAATTTCATCTAATTCTTTTCATTAACATGTATCTCTATGGCTAAAATTGTCTCAGTTTTAACTTTAAAATCATATGCTGAGCCATTTAAAATAATAGCAATCAAGGCATATGACTTTGAGATTTTTCATGATGTATTCTCATTCTCTTGAGTGGATCTTGGCAATATCATTGCAAGTTTAACCTCCAGAAATCCAAAATAAGAATGGGCCTTTTTTGAAAAAAATTGGGTTATACGGGTGTGTCAGGACATTGGGTTTAAAATGGGAATGAATCTTTTTTTTTAAAAAAATAAATTGGTAATTGTGTTGATTTGGGAATTTTTGTTAGTTGAGGGGTATAAATGGTGAAATTAATGACGGCGAGGATATAAATAACTTTGTTCTAACGACAGGGGTATAATCAACTAATAAAACAAAGTTGAGGAGTATTTTTAACCCTTTTCCCTTTTAAAAATACCCAATACATTTCAAAAATATTTGGAAAAATTAGTAAACTAGTAAAAAAAAATAACATATTCAGTAAAAATATTCATACTTTATAAATATTAGTTATAATGTCAAAAATGTCATTATTTTAAAAAATTTATGTATCCCAATTTTCCTCCTATATTATCTCCCCTTTTCAATTAATTCTATATATATATTTCTTTTTAAAAAAAAATTCTCTCTCATATTTATCTTTTCAAATTGTTGATTCTCTCTTCCATTTAAATTTTTTCTCTCTCTCATGTTTATCTTTTCTGATTTTCCTACAACATTCAAGTTGCAAATATTTCTCTGCCATATATTTTGATTTTTTTTAATCAAAAAATGGGTCAACAAGAATCCCTTTGATTAAGGTATTCTCAATTTTTATCCTATTTTCAGATTTCTTTTGTGATTTTGTTTTTGTGTAAATCTTAAAAAAATGTTGTTTGTATTTTTCAATTTTCGTTATGGTTTACTTTCCAGTGGTTGAATCCAAGAGGCTTATTAGAGGTATTCATCTTAATCAATCAATTTATAGTGATTTTCATCCTTTAATTTATTTATTACTTAATAAATAGTGTATAATGCTATGATCCGCTGCTAAAATGAGGGAATGAAGTGAATTAGAACATTTACAAGACTTATTGGTGTGCGAAACCTTCCTCAAATTCAGAACGCAAATGTAGAATCTTCGTCTACTTCTGAGGATCTTGAAAAAGACGACGAAGATCGGATAGTTGTCGAACAATTTTCTATTAGTTTTTTTGTATTTATAGTTCTTTTTTAGAATTTGATATGCTTTCTCAATTTGTTTTCAAATCACTATGTATACTATCAATATTTGTATTTATAGAAATTTCATGTTGCATGGTTTATGAATCTTGTATTTGTCCCTAATTTGTATGTCACGACCCAAAACCGAGCCGCGACTGGCACCCACACTTACCCTCCTATGTGAGCGAACCAACCAATCTAAACCCTAACATTTCAATTTAATATCAACAGAAAGTAATGCGGAAGACTTAAACTCATTAATAAAAACCAATTCAATAACTTCTAAAATTCAACA
>NC_028639.1:53487188-53509266 GCF_001406875.1 Solanum pennellii
ACGAAGTTCAGAGAGTCGATTTCAGTACCCAAATTTCAGAATTCTAAGTGTTTTGGAACGAGACCCCCTCGACGGCCCGTCGTGCCCATGACGGTCCGTCGTGGGTTCTGTCGACTCAGACAGTTTTTCCAGAATTAAAATCTGCTGCTTAAAACGACTAAACAGGTCGTTACATTGTATTCATCCAAACGTATGTCAACTAGTTATGTATTTTATTTATAAGAACAATTTTCTATTTATTTATTTGTATTCGAATACAAATACAAATAATACACATATTGGAATGAATACGACTTAGAAAAGGAAACAACATTTTGAAAAGAAAAATAAATGCACAGTGAAAAAATATACGAATACAAATGTATTTCTTAAATAACTACATATTTATTTGACATACATATTGGAATGAATCCAAACTAATCAAGAAACACAGCTTCATTAACAAAATACAACAGGAAAACTAGAATAGATACTAATACAAACGGTATACACATTGGAATAAATACAATTTAAGCAAGGATACAAAATTTTAAAAAATAAAACAAAAAGAAAAGTATACAAATATAGATAAAACTTTAGGTGTTCAAGTTTCTAAATTTTAAAAAATTAAATTTAATAGATAAAACTATAATGTATTATCATAAAGTTTCATAATAATAATTAGTGAGAATGAGATATTATATTTTTTGATTATATGATTTTCAAAACAATAATTAGTGAAAAATTGATATTCAAATTTTATAGATGTGGTACTTCTTTAATTCCATGATTTTCATAACAATAATTAGTGAAAATTGAATATTTTTTTTGGTTGATAAAAGTGTTTATAAACCAAAAAAAAAAAAAGATTAAGAAAATTGAATATTAAATTATTTTAGAAAAATGGAGAAAAGTGTTTTTTATAACATGATGAAAAAAAAAAGAAACAGATGAAAGTTGGTGTATTTTGATAAATTGTAACTGATGAGACTTCTAACATTTATTTCTTTTTAAAAATAATTATCTCTCTTAAATTCCTTTCAGTCTGTTGTGTAAAAATTATATTTTTTCTAAATAAAACAAATAAGGGATAATTGTATATAATAGCAAACTAATACCCTAAAATAAATGGAGTAGCTAGGGTTTGATTTAGTTGTGCTCCATAGCAAATGTTTGCCAAACTTTGTCAGTCGCCTCTCTCTCAAAAATCTCGCTCGCCACTCTCCCATTCTCGCTCCAATCTCTCGCTCGCTTCCTCACTTTTTATACAAACACAAGTGTATAAAAACTGTTTCTATTTGTATAAAGTAGAGAAAATTGTATAAAATACATAAATTTTTGTTCCCCTTTCTCCCCTCTTCCAGATCTCGCTCGCAACCCTCGCCTTTCTCACTTATACAAACAGAAGCGAAATGTATAAATTGTGTTTCTGTTTGTATAAAGCGTAAGAAAATTGTATATACACATGCAAGTACATATATTTTCGTCTTATACACTTATAATTATACAATAAAAATACTCTCCTGCCCAGTTTCTTTTGCCTTTCTCTCTTTCTCGTTTCATACAAATTCAAATTGTATCTAATTTCTCTCTTTCTCGTTTTATATAATTCGATTCAATTGTATATTCCCTGTCCAAGTCTCTTTTATCTTTCTTTTTCTCATTTTATACAAATTCAAATTGTATATAATCGTTTTATACACTTATAATCATACAATTCGTTTTATACACTTCGTTTATACAATTTTCTGCCCAAATGTCTTTCTCTTTCTCGTTTTATACACTTCGTTTTATACAATTCGCTTTAACTGTATATGTATAGCGAATTATATAGTTTCTATGTTTGCAATAGAGTGTAATTATTCAAACTTTACTATAGCATACAAATATGAATTTTTTATTTGCTGTATATGAAAGTTGCCCAACAATAATAAAAACATATATAAGATACATAATAAATTTAAATTTTAATATTTTTACTAAATATTGATAATATATTATTAATGAACCCTTTTGAATGTTATTTTGAAAATTTTCCCAAAATATTTTCGACAAACATATCAAAGCGAAGCTCCAAATCCATGTGACCAAACGGCCCACTAAAATAAAGGCTCTTTGGGGTCTGAACAAGAAGTGAAGCTTCCCGATCAAATCGACCGAAGCCACCGTCTTGTGGAAACGACCGGTCAATCTTACCAACCGCTAACTTTGTCTTCTTTCCGGTGAACTGCCGGTCAACACCATGTTTTCCGATTATGTCACCAAACGCATGACGCACAAACTTCCATTTCATTCATCTCCACTAAAAATGGAGAATTCAAGTCAAGAATCGATCGCATCTCCGGTCGGAAAATTCGGTTACATATGACTCTTCCTATCCTATCTACTGTATGGCCTTTTTATCCTTTACCTCTTCCCTCCCCCATCCGCCGTCGTCGACTTGCCGTCTGGAACTTTATCGAAGTGTTAAATAATTGTGTCGATATTATGTCCTTCGATGAAGATATCCTAACCCTTAAGCCTGTTCCAAATCTCTCTTTTGAACACCCTTATCTGCCTACGAGTCTCATGTTCCATTCTATTCCTTCTGCTTCTCTCAAGACTAATGATATTCTTGCTTCTTCCTCCGTCTATGGGATGTTAGTGAAACTTCTATTGAACCCCTTTTCACTCTCAGTAACAGTACAACTAGTGAATATTGTACCCCTTTAACGTCTTTTGATTGGAAGGAGGTGGAGCCGAGAAGAATTGGTACTTCTACTATAGACACTACTTGTACCATCTGGGATGTTGAGAAAGGGGTTGTGGAAACCCAACTGATACCTCATGACAAAGAGGTTTTCGATATAGCTTGGGGTGAAGCTGGGTTTTTTGCTGATGGGTCGATTAGGATTTTTGATTTGAAGGATAAGGAACATTCGACAATTATTTATCAGAGTCCAAAATTGGAAACTGAGGTTAGCTTGGAAGAAGCAAGATTTGAGATACATGACTACCATATTGATGGACAACAATAAGATTTTAATTTAGATATTAGGTCCCCAGCAATGCCTGTGGCAGAGTTGGAAAGGCATCAGGCGAGTGTGAATGCTATTGCTTGGGCTCCACAGAGTTGTAGACATATTTGTTCTGCTGGGGCTGACGGGCTGACTCTCATTTAGGAGTTGCCAATTGTTGCAAGGCGCCAAGGCCTAATGGGGTTGATCCTATGCCAATATACTCTGTTGGAGCTGAGATTAATTAAATTCAGTGGTGCACAACGTGGTTGGATTGCCATTGCGTTTTCTAACAAGTTACAGCTGCTTAAAGGATAAGGCGATTGGATGATTGAATTTTTCCTGTAAGACAACAACTACTACTGCTTTAATCTCTCTTTAATACGTGGGTGTATCCTTTTTGGACTTCTCAACCCTGTTATACATTTAGATAGTTACAACTTATTGTCTTGTGACCATATAACAAAACAGGAAAGCTGATTTAGTAATTTTGAGATCCTGCTAATTCTTACTTATAGTAGATAATGTATTAATGAGTTATTGAATGAAGGATGCCTGTTTATGTAGATTTATTGATGTAGTTCCTTATTCTTATCACGTATAGAAATAAAATTTATATTGTAGCTATTGAGTATGGGAAATTAACTTATACCGTAATGCAAGATGTGAAATTTAACTCGCAGAAACTTGAAGCATGGTTGAACTAGCTACTAGTTAATGCGACTTATTAGCCAATTGTGTTAGATCATCAGACATATATAGCCTTTGCTTATGCAACATTTCTTTTACCAAGTAATATGGCTTTTAATGATATTAATGTCAATTGTGCTTCCACATGATGAATAGAAGAACAACAGTTGTACATGCTTTGGAACATAATGTCAGCATTGTTTTCCAGAGACCCCTTACTTTGTATACTTGTATGGATCAGTGGTAACCTATTGGCTGCAAATTCAACATGCTTTAGATTTTGACCCTCAACTTATACTTCTATTTATAGTTATTCTAAGACAAATTACCAATTTGATAAATGTATAGCTAGTCAACTTCAAGAGGAACTTGTGGGGTTTTCTTATATTGCTGCAAATTGTGAATAGTGGAATTAGATCAGTATTAAAGGGATAAAGATTTTAGTATTCCGTGTTGTTTACATTGTCATCGTATTATTTGTCGTTGCTATTGTTCTCTTCTTCATGGATTCTTTGCTATTGTATTTTCACTTGTTTTTTTTTTTATATGTTTTACTTGAGCCAAGGGTCTACAAGAAATAACATCTCTACCTTCACAAGGTAGGGGACACACCACCCTCCCCAGATCCCACAATTACATAGGGTATGTCATGTCATTATTATGGCTGACGATGGGCATAGGATTGTTGGCAGATTAGTGTGGGAATAACCTGGAAAGGATTCAAAGGTTTTTTTGCTGATGTCATATCTATTAATAGCTAAGTTGCTTGAACTCTCCAAAAATGTTTACGCACTCGTGTTGGATCCTTCAAAAAGACACTTTTTCTGGAGGATCCAACACGCCCCCATCGACATTTTTTAAGAGTATGAGCAACATATATTAATACTTAATAGCATTGAGTTTGACATCCCAAGTTACATATTGAGTTTCAGAAAGAATGTGATAAAATCAAGAGATAGAATGATTATGACAAACGTTTGATATTTTAGGCACATGCTGGAGAGAAAATAAATTAAGATGAGAATAAATAAATAAATAAATACAGGTTAAAAACTCAAAGAATTACTTACATAGTCGACATACTTTAAATTAATGGATTTGAAGCACATTTATGATAAATTTGTTTGTTGAACTTATTCAAATAAGTGTTATGGACCGCACCAAAGTTAGTAGCAGGATTGTTTTTTTTATATGTTGTTGGGTTTTTGCTAGCACGTGAGCTAGTAATGTTATCATGGAGTGTTCTTTGAGTGACAAGACACCATTAGACGTGGTCTAGTGGTATCTAGTAATGATATCATGGAGTGTCCCGTGGAATGTGAAAATTATTGGTTTTAGTTGTATAGGACGTCGTGAAACAGTTTTAGCGCCCTTCATATATTCTGTTTTAAGACTTGAAACTGATATTCTTTTTCGTGAAATGTTGTCGAACTTTTTTTCTTCTTATATTGGGCTAGATATTCTCCTTATATGTGTTTCCATGGTGCTGTAAAAGTATTGTTACCGTAGTTTAAGTTCAGCGATTACAGGAAAATTTTCAGCTTTAGGAGAAAAATTGTAACTATATGAGTGTCACGACCCGAGGGCACCCGTAAGTCGTGACGCAGCATATTCGACCTCGAAGAGGTCTTATACAAGCTCATAGTATTTATTACATAACTTCATATAAAAATGGAGGGAATTTAAAAGTTCTCTTTAAACATAGTACGGAAATCATTTCATAACAACGGAAGTCTTTTTAACATGTGTCTCACAACCATCTACGAATACATGAGTAATAATGTCTTTGGGACGCAACCCACAAGAGTCTGAAACATAATAGAAGACATAAAGGAACATAGGGGTTTGTCCTCGAATGCTATGATGACTTATCAATCTTCAATCTTCTCCAAACTTAGGAACCTAGCCTCCAAGCACTCAAATCTTCCAAAGGCTCCTATATTTGGTTAGAAATGTAGACAAATATGCGTTAGTACAAAGGTACTAAGCATGAAAGCTAACATATAAAACATAAGATATCTCAAAGGGTTGGTCAATATAAGACTTAATCATAAGAGATAATAGCATAATCATAGCATGAATATCATATCATAATAAATCAACATAATACTTACATAATATCATACTTATCCTTGAGTCTCTCCTAGACAAGTGAACTACTTCCCAAGCCACTTCCAGGTATACTTGTGCAAGGCCAAGGTAGTATCACCTAGGCTAAGTACTTCTTTTTGGTCCTTCTTGATCATAATTCACCCTCATATTCAAGACTTAAGTCCACAAATTATAAGAGTACTATACCCCTAAGCCACCTCAAGGCACACTTGTGCAATGCATGTGAGGTGCCCCATAATACCACACACACTAAGCATATCTTGAAGTCACTCTATTCATATTAACCATCTTTAGGTGTCATCTTAGACCTACTTCCTATTGACAAGGAACTACCAACCTAGGTCAATCATGTCATGACAACTAAAGCAACTATCCAAGCTAGTCATACATCACATAAGGAGGTCATTTCATAAGTAGCTTCAAGTCATACTTGTGTCATGTATGAATGACATCCCATACTACCCTTCATACTAAGTACTTCTTTAGGCTAACCTAATCCGTGCTAATTTATTTTTATTCTAGTCTGTTAAGCTTAGCATAATAACATAATAGACCTACTACCATAGAAAACATCATAAAATACAATCCAAGCTAAGAAAGGAAGGATATAAGAATATCAACCCAACCACCATGCAACCATTCATGTAGATGTAAGCTATCCGTAGGGGAGGCATAAGTCCTTAACCCTAAGCTATCCTTAGGAGAGTGAACATCTCAATCCTAAGCTACCATGAAGTGGTCTTGGCCTAACCAAATCAAGCTTCCATGAAGATGCTCTAGTCATGCTACTTCAAGCTAACCCTAGGAGAGTATCGATCCTCCATTCTAGGCTACCTTGCCTACTACTAATGCAAATTACCATGAACAAGCATTATACTAAATGCAAGACCAAGCTAAACATGACAGAGCTTACTTGCTCAATCCCAAGCTATCATGACATACACTATCCCAAGCTACCATGAGATCTACCATCCCAAGCTACATAATTCAACTATCCATGAGGGAACCATAAGACTTAACCTCAAGCTATTCTATTACAACAAGCATGATTCATTTTAGGTGATTAACTTTCACATTCTACTACGTGCAAGCTACTCATCATATTAGACTCATTCTATAAGCCCTAGTGATCAACATTATGACTTCAAGCCCTACATTCAAATCATACTAGTTTAATTTCAACACACATTAGTTCTAAGCCTTAGTCATAAGCCAATATTCTAAGCATACTTCATCATAAAGTCCCAATTCTAATCCATTCAATTCACTTTCTATCATACATGCACACATCTAGTTTAATTGATGATTTCATAATTCTATTCTACATATGAACAATTCAAGAGAATCTATCAAGAATAATCAATTTCTCATTCAAAGCCTAAACCCACATAATCTAGAATTTAGGGTTAATCGTGAATTCAACATAAATCCTTCATAATCACATGAATCAACATCAACTTAATCATATATGGGAAGAATCCAACCCTTTGGAATCATACCCACGTAATTCCGATGCATTGGAATCAACCTTACCTTGGGGTTCTTCTTCACAAAATAGGGAAATCTGGGGGACTCTATGGGTGGAAGAACCCATAGATGAAGAGCTTTACATACCTTGATTATCTTCTTAGAACAAGCCTAAAGCAAATTCCCCTTTGTTCTTGACTCTAGCTTCAACCCTAAACTTCTTCTTCGATGGAGATTTTGAGAGAATTTGAAAGTGAAGAGGGATTTGAAATTTTGATTTCTAATTGGGTAATTGTGTTTTTGATTGGGGAATGGGTGTATAATGACTTAAAACCGTATATATTATGCCCCCCAATACCCAAAACACCCCTACATTATTTGGACTTCAAACTAAAAGTCCAACTTGACTTTAAAATGACGCGACCAAATCTGGGAAGCCTCTACACGACGCGCAGGCACCTCGAAATCTGCCTCGTGAATTATTTTTCGAGGGAGAGGACTCTGTGTCAAGCCCGCTTCGCAGGCCAATTTTTTTGGCCTTTGAGTGACAAGATGCGCTAAGCCGCCAACAGCTCCAAAAACCTGCTGCCCTGGCAGCTTCTTTGGCCAACGTTTGGGTCTTCCTTGAGGACCCTTAGGGTGGTCCTCGGGGAGTCGTACGGTACCCAAATGTTTTGACGCTAAACATGTCATATAGGTGTAGGAACCCTTTGTACTCAATTTCACCTCCATACCACAGTCAAAAACTCAACTACAAGGCCCTACGTCACACTAGTTTAACTAGGCTAGTTTCCGGGCATCATGGTCGTTTCTTGACGCTTTACTTCTAAAATTTTCAAATTAAGATAATTGCATTAGATTAGGTCTAGAAACAACAATTTTTAACCCTTTTTAAGTTATTAGACCTCACGTAGGACTTTAGCTTAGGTCATACGATTTCCGGGTTGTTTCAATGAGTTCCTTTGCAATTATGTAGTGTGGGAGCTTATTCGATTGAGCATAGAGACTTTCATTCTTACATTTTTTGTTATGCTAGTTGCATTGGATCTAGAAATCCGTTACCAGTTGATAGAAGGAAAAGAGTAAGGTTTAGGCGTTACCCAATAGTTGGTGAACCCGACGTTGGTAATGTATTGAGGCTGCTCAGTCTAAATTTGGATATTAGTTTCTGTAGTTGCAACTCTGACAATCTTATATAACTTTGTTTGATGCAACCTATTGATGCACTTTTGTTTGAGCCATCTTGGACCATATTATTGGGCATTATATTATATTTCTGTAGTAGCAGCTCTGTTTCTTATTTTTCGTTTCTTGATTTTGTGTGATGTCACTTTTTGAAAAGAGGTGATTCTCAAAATGAAATTGAATAGTGATACTAATGAAATTGGACATTAAATCAAATGGCCCAATAAAATATTAACTCTTCTGGGGGCCCAAAATAAGAACTGAAGCTTCCAGATCAAATCATTCATAGCCACGAAAGACTGATCTGTTGTCGTCTTGTGGAAGCGAAAGCTAGTCAATTCTGCTGATCACTAACTTTTCTTCCCTTCGAGCGAACTGCCAGTGAACACCATGTAAGCTCAATAACATGTTCTCCAATTCCAATTAAATACCAAACCCATAACACATCCACAAACATAAATTCAACTCCAATTTTCCCCAATCTATCCTCGCTGAAATGGAAAAAAAATCCGGTAAAAAATCTCATCTCCGATCTGGAAATTCCGTTACATATGACTCATCCTACCCCATCTACGCCATGGCTTTTTCCTCCTTCACTTCTTCCCTCCCCAATCGCCACCCTCGAATTGCCATCGGCAGCTTTATCGAAGAGATCAACAATTGTGTTGATATTCTCTCTTTCGATGCATATAACCTAACCCTTAAGCCTATTCCAAATCTCTGTTTCGAACACCCTTATCCACCTACGAAGCTCATGTTCCATCCTAATCCTTTTGATTCTCTCAAGTCGAATGACATTCTTGCCTCTTGCAGTGACTATCTCCGTCTTTGGGAAGTTGGCGATACTTCTATTAAAGACCTCGTCACTTTCAATAAGAATAAAAATAGTGAGTACGTTGCCCCTTTGACGTCTTTTGATTGGAATGATGTGGAGCCCAGAAGAATTGGTACTTCCAGTATAGACACTACTTGTATCATCTGGGATGTTGAAATAGGGGCTTTTGAAACTCAAATTATAGCCCATGATAAAGAGGTTTACGATATAGCTTGGGCTGAAGCTGCGGTTTTTGCTTCCGTTTCTGCTGATGGGTCAGTTCGGATTTTTGATTTGAGGATGAAGGATTATACTACAATTATTTATGAGAGTCCAGAACCGGGCACTCAGTTGTTGAAGCTGGCTTGGAACAAGCACAACTTAAGATATCTGGCTGTCATGTCGGATAGCAACAAGATTATGATTTTAGATATGAGTTCTCCAGGAAGGCCTCTGGTGGAGTTGGCTAGGCATCAGGCGAGTTTCAATGCTATTGCTTGGTCTCCACAGAGTCAGCGACATATTTGTTCGGCTGGGGATGACGGGCAGGCGCTCATTTGGGAGTTGCCAACTGTTGAAAGGCCTAATGGGATTGATCCTATGGCAATGTACTCTGCTGGAGCTGAGATTAATCAAATTCAGTGGTCTGCTGCGCACCATGATTGGATTGCCATTGCGTTTTCTAACAAGCTGCAATTGCTTAATGTATAAGGCAATTGGATGATTTAATTTTTCCTGTAAGCCAACAATTACTACAGCTTTTTTATAATTATTAACTTGTGGTGGAAAGGGGTTAGAGCTTAGATGTTATTGTGCATCCTTTTTGGACTGCTCGATCGTGTTATACATTTAGATAGTACAACTTATTATGCGGCTAAAAAAAACAAATAGGAAAAGCTAATTCAGTAATTCTGAAATCCTGTTGATTTCTGCTTGTGGTAGATAATATATTAATAAGTTATTGATGAAGTTTAGTATGTCTTTTAATCTGTGATGGAGGGGGTTGGAGATTAAATTTTGTTATATGTCCTTTTTGGATTGCTCAACCGTGTTATACATTTAGATAATTACAACTTATTGTGTGTGGCAATAGAACAAAACAGGAAAAACTGATTTAGTAATTCTGAGTCCGGTTGATTCTTGCTTGTGGAAGTCTGGTAGATAATGTATTAATGAGCTATTGAATGCAGGATCCTGTTTATGTGGTTTCACTTATTGATGTGGTTCTCAATTCTTATCATGTATAGAAATAAAATCTGTCTTGTATATGTTGAGTTAGGAAAATTAACCCTTATTGTGATGCAAAATGTGATATTTAACTCATAGAAAATAGACACACACTTGAATAGTTACTAGTTAATGTGACTTCTCAACCAGTTGTCCGATTATCAGACATATATCCTCCACTTATGCTCTAGACAATTCCACTTAAAATGGCTTTGAGTGACATTTTTTAATGAAGTAATATGACTTTAAATGACATTAATGACAATTGTCCTTCAACATTATGAATAGAAGAACAAAGATAATATCACTCTTTGAAACATGATGTCAACATTGTTTTCTGGAGACCCCTGGCTTTATGTATTTGTATGGATTAGTGTAACCTATTGAAGGTAAATTTGCTTTAGAGTTTAACACTTAACTTATACTCATATTTATAGTTATTCTGGAAAGATTTTCATATTTGATGATTGTATAGCTAGTCAACTTCAAAGAAACTGGTGGGGCTTTCTTATGTTCTTACAAATAGTGAATAATGGAATTTGTTCAATATTAGAAGGTTGAATATTTCAGTATTACATATTGTTTCCTGCTTCATTTATCATATCTTTGTCGTTACTATTGTTCTCTTCTTTGTTTTTAGCATTGCTTCTTCGTTGTTGTATTTTGCGTACATACTTATTTTTTAATATGCTTTTCTTGAGTCGAGGGTTTATAAGAAACATCTTCTATACCTTCGCATGGTAGGGGTAAGGCTGCGTACACACCATCCTCCTCAAATTCCACTTGTGGTGTTGAAATTATACTGTGTGTATTTGTTGTTGTTATTGTTAGAGGGCTGAAGATATGCATAGGATTGTTGGCAGATTAGTGTGGATAGAACCATGAAAGGATTCAAAGTTGTTCGGTGATATGATGATGACAGGGATAAGATTGTTGACAGATAAGTGAGGATAAAACCATGAAAGGATTCAGAGGTTGTTTGATGATTTCATATCTATTAATAGCGCCGAGTTTCATACTTAGAAGACTAGAGAATGTGATGTGTCCAATTATAAAATCAAGAAATAGAATGATTATGACAGAAGTTGGAGATTTTAGGCACATACTGAAGAGAAATAAATTAAGATGAGAATAAATAACAAATCAAGATTACAAGACACTAGGAATCACTTAAATAGTCCATGAGCTTCAAAATGATGGCTTTTGAAGCACAGTTGTGCTTAATTTGTTTGATGAACTTATTCAAATTAAGTTTTATGGACTGCATGAAATTTAGTAGCAGAATTGTTTTCTTTATATGTTACTGGGTTGCTGTTAGCACATGAACTAATAATGTTATCCGTACTTTGAGTGACAAGATATCATTAGATGTGGTCCTGTCAAAAGTATAAACTATTTGTTTCGCATAGGACACGGCTAAACAATTTCATCTGCCCTTCATAGATTTCGTTTTAAGACTTGGAACTTATGTTTCTTTTTTCGTGAAATGCTGTCAAAACTTTTGACTTCTTAAAGTGGGACGAAATGTTCTCCTCATTGTTGTTTCCGTGGTAATGTAAAAGTAATTGTCACCCTAGTGTAGGTTTTGTGATTGCAGAAAAATCCTTGAACTACAAGAGGAAATATAATTTGAGAAGTTCCCTTGCAATGGCACATTAGTTTCTGCAGTAACATCTCTTACAATCTTATGTTGAACAAAAAATTCAACTTTGTGTGACGCAGTATGCTGATTCATTTTCATTTGGGCACTGCTGGATCATCTTGTTCTTTGAGAGATGTGATTGCTGTTTCTAATCCTTGTTATAGTTGTATTTGTTCTACATGGAGCTTCTGTGGCTCAAGGGTTGTTTATTGCTTAACAATAATCTTTTCCTTTTGTATAAAATTCAGCTTTTCATCTGTTAAGAAATAGATTATACTTCATGGAAAATATATAAGTTAGATAAATGAATTATTTTTAGTTTAGAAGGCCCAATCTGGAAATCGTTGGTTTCATTAAGAGTTTTATCTTGGTAATTCAGTTTAATGCTTAAAAAGAGAAACAGTTTAATTTTCTTTCTTAGCTTGTTCTCTCTCCTGATTTTATTATCAAATCTCAAAGAGGATTTCTGATGTGTAGCTCACAGAGATGTGTTGGATCTACTGTGGCTAGGTTGATTGAAGTCTTAATTGTGTTGCATTGCTCATTTGGGAGATATCAACTTCAAACTGTTTGTCTCTCTGATTTTCTTCTTTACCCAATTCAAAGTCATCTTTATCAATTGTAGTAACCCAAAAACTGATGAAATACAGTTCAATGGTCAACATGTTCAAGGGATAGAAAATTTATTGTCATGTTGGTTGAAGATTATATATGCAGACTGCTTGAATTCCCATTTCTTGACATGTAATAGAGGTAGACGAGTAATCCTTTATTTCGATGTAAAAAAAAGTTCATTTCCCGAATAGTATCTGTCCTTGTATTATGATTTAGAGCATAACTACTACTTTATTTCCTTTGACAGTGTATTTTAGTTTTTCTTCATTACTGCAAAGCAAGAATATAGCCATAAATCTGTTGTTACTAATGTTTTAAGTGATTTTCTCTTTGAATTTGCAGTGTGGACTATTGGAAGACTTGATTTTCTACCTTCTTTGTAAGAGATACAAAAACTTTTGCCTCTGCTCATGAAGGTGGTGGGATTATACTTTTTTTCAGGCACTTCAGTAGCACCATTTGGAAAAATAAAATCTGCAGTTTATAACTTTTTTTTTCTTTCTATTATCTAGTAAGCAGTAAGCATCAATTTGAAAACCAAGTGTAGTGGAAAATGATAAAGCAAACTTGTTAACTGTGTGTGTTGAGATATTACCTAACTGTTCTTCAATATTAAGTAACTTGAAAGTTGGTTCTGAATCTTTTATTAACTATTGGCCTCTAATGTGGACTTCTTGCTCATCCTGAGATGAAAATATTGCAAAAAAGGTAAAAAGCTTCTCTCTGTTTCTCTATTGAACTTCCCAAATTCTCTTTGCATCATTGTTTACTTGTTTATTTTTTAAATTTTTTTTTGAACATTTTGAAGCTAGGAAAGTTGTAGAATTTTACACTTCTTGGTTGGATTCCCCCCCCCAATCTGAGTTTTTTTCTGCTAAAAATTCTCAAACAAATATGTTGTAGGTGTGCCAAAACTCAAAACAGTCCTTAAAATACATATAGTTTTGGTAAAATTTCAGTCTGAATTTTTAAAAAATTTCAAGATGTTTTATTTGTTAAAAAAATGAATAGACCAAAGAAAGGAAATATCACCTTTGTTAAGAAAATATTAGTTTCGTTTCAATTTATTTGTTATATTTTCCTTTTTAATTTGTTTTGAAAAAAAATGCTTCTTTACACTTTTTTTGTATGGTTGTTACTCGTTGTATTATATTGTTTGTTTAAATACCATGTTTGTTTTGAATGTCACTTAAATTCTATTGTATTGTTTAAATTCATCGTTAGATAACGATGTCAAAACTCATTTTGTCAATGATCAATTTTGTGTGATTGTGTAGTTACCTATTTTTTCTTTTACTCTACCTTTTCATAATAGTTCTGCTCGTATCCTATAACCTTTTTTTTCCCGTGAGTTTATAATCAAAATTCTGCAAGTGTGACATCATATAATGACGAAAAACAATATAATTTACCTAATCATTATATTCCTTAAAATAATACATTACAACACAATACATACAAAGCGTTAGTCTTTCCATTTTAACAACTTTAATTTAAAACAACAAATTTTCAACAGAAAAGGGTCAAAGTAACCCTCGAACTTTTTAAAATACCTCATATATATACTTAAATTATATATCCTCCGTTCGGTATTGTTTGTCATAGTTTTTATTTTTAGAGTCAAATTATAAAATTTTGACTAACATTTTAAGATGTATTTTTTCATCATATTAATATGCAAAAAATTATAATTTATAGTACTTTTCATTTAGTTTAGAATATCTAATTTTTTTGTTTAAACTATCGAATTAATGTGATCCAATTTACCTTTAAAAATTAGTCAAATTAACTTTTGATAAGCGCAATATGACAAACAATTCCGGAAGAAGGGAGTATTTGTAATGAAAACTACCCCTGTCGTTTATGTTTTGGACAACAAATATCCTTAAAAATTATATATATGAGTTAATAATTTTTAAATAAAATTGTCAAGTCAAAATAGTGTACAAGGCTACAAACAAAAGTCAAAGTTTAAGAGATTTTCGAAGCCAATTGGGAAAGGAAATGTGGAGTGTTTGATCCCAATTCCAACCTCAAATTCCTCCTCATCCTCTTTCAATCCTATCAATGGAACCTCACCAATTCCTCATCTTATTCACTGAAACTACTTGATATGTCTTCTCAGCCACCGACGCCACCACAACCACAACCGCCGCATCTCCACAAGAAACCCACTTCCTTCCCTGACGTTATCTTCACTGCCTTTTCTCTCTTCGTTATCTTTTCTTCATCAAACCCCACTACTTCCCTTCTACGTAAATTTACCCCTCTTGTTTCTTTTCCTTTAAACCCCCGTAGATTTCTCAGAATTCCCACTATGTCAAACCCATCTTCCAGTAATCTTCGTAACCCTATTCATCACTTCCCCAATCCCCAATCACTCTCCGATTGGCTAAGGCCGCGTATGCCTTCTGATTCTTTTGCTTCGTGGGGTGTTAAGCCGGGAACCAAGAATGTTAGTAATCTCTGGCTTGAGTTGTCTGAAGGGGAGACTTTGCTGGCTGATTCTACGCCGCCGGTTCGAACTGTTGAGGTTATGGTTGTTAAGGTTATTGGAAAAGACAATAAGGTCCTTGTTGAATCGCACCAAGAATTGTCGGATGGTGCTGTTAGGCATAGATGTCGTCCGTTGTCGGAGAAGATGAAGCCTGGTGAGACAGTTGAAGATGCGGTTTTTCGTGCCGTGAAAGAAGAGCTTGGTTCAGTGCTTGGTGGGTTTTTTGGTGAGCTCAGAGAGAATGGCATTGTTAAGATTTTGCCCAATTCGTATTCGAAGAAGGTGGAGGAAAGGGTTTCAGCGTCTTATCCTGGATTGCCTGCTTGTTATGTGTTGCATACAGTGGAGGCTGCAGTGGATGGTTTGCCTGAGGAGGAGTTTTGCACAGAAGAGACTGATGAATATGGAGATTCTAGTGAGAGGATGGTCATAAATGGTGCAGTTTCCTGTAAAAAGCATTACTGGAAGTGGGTTGATGCTAATTCGTTGTGATCGGTGAGTTTGAGCTCTTGTCCTTCCAAGATTGAATTTTTGACTACTATATACATGGTTCAATAATAAAGATGGCTTCCCAGAGACTTGCGGTTGAGTGTATTTATACTTCTATAGGATATTTAGATACAGTTACATTGCTTGATTTAGCTTTCTATTCATTGTTAATATTCATCCCAGGTATTGAGGATTTAATATTTACTGCGTCTATATCTTTCTAACAGTGAGAGCTTCTTGTATTGTCCTGATTTCTGAGACAGGATGACATTTGAAATCCAATTACATTATACTTATGGTGCTTCCAACTGGGAATAACTTGATAATTAACATCTTAAATACAACATGTTTGCTTTGTTATATCTGGGCGAGCCTTGTTTCCTACCACTTGATCTGGATGTCTAAATCTTTTGGTTAGGTTATCCTTAACCATCAAAACCATTTATTTTATTTTGGTTAGGTGCCAAATAATGTAATGACCTTCCATTTTGAGCTTGCCAATTGAGGGGATGGCTAATTGGCTATAGCTTCAGGCAGCCGAGGGGGGGGGGGGATATCTGCTTTAATTTCAATGACACTCATTGTTTTAGGAATCAAAGCCAAAACTCAGTTCCAAAGTTCGAGTTATGCAGAGGCAAACATGATTAGTTTATTTCTTTTAATCTTCCCAAGTTTTGGTGGTCTGAGTTATTCGATTACATGTCTTGGTGGGCTGATGCATGTACCCAATGGAAATTGTTGATTCATGCATAAACTATCTCAAACACTATTGCTATTATTATTGTGCTCTACTTCTGGTGACACTGTTGAATTATGGGATTAGTGATACTTCTATGCTTTTCATCTAATGTAAGCTTCATGAGGGACTTGTTACTTACATCACAACTCACAAGTTCGAGCCTTGCGCCATGCAAACTATGCCGGTAAGCCTGGTATTTAAGTGGAGTAGGGTAGATGTGCTTGTATGCGCACACCGTATAGCAATATTTACCTTCTTGAGAAAGAGGTATGGTTGACACCATAGCGGTGGAGCAAGGCTGGAATTAGGGAGAAAAGAAATGGGAAAGAAAGAATCCTTTGTCACCAGTTTTTGCGGATTTAGTTTAGTGGCTTAATTAGCATAAAAGTAGATAATGTTGGCAATGCGTATGAAAGAATTTGAAATTAGTTAGTTTGATGATGGCCAGCATTCCCTCAATGCTGAAGAATACTACTTATGAATTGTCAAAAAAAAATAATTTAAATCAGTTAGGATTTTTAAATTCTGTTTAGTTTCTGTAATTGACACTAATTTAAGGGTTTATGGTTCTGTAGGCCTCTAGTTGCCTTTAAAGAAAAAACTACACTAGAGTCTAATTCTGTCGACACTGTTGAGTGATAGGATAGATGATACTCCTATGCTTTTACATCTAATATTGGTTGGTGTGAATTACATCACAACTCACAAATTCGAGCTCATAAGCCAGTAAGCCTAGTATCTAAGTGGAGTAGGGTAGAGGGGATGATAGGCGCACTCCATGTATTAGCAATATTTACCTACTTAGAGCGAGAGGTATGGTTAACACCATAGAGGTGGAGAAAGGCCAGAATTAGGGAAAGAAATTGGAAAGAAAGAATCCTTGTCACCAGCCTTTTGTGGATTTAGTTTTGTGGCTTAATTAGCATAAAAGTAGATAATGTTGGCAATGTGTATGAAAGAATTCAAATTAGTTAGGCCTTTGAAATTCCTTTTAGTTGCTGTAATTGATACCAATTTTAAGGGTTTAGGGTTCTGTAGGGGCCTTTAGTGGCCTTAAAATGTGGTGATCAAGTTCAAAAATACCCAACTCATGAACATCCTCATTGCTGAAGATGCCACGATTACCTAGTGTTTGTAGTGCTTTGGAGCAAGTTCTCTTCATTCATGATATAAAATTTTCTTTACTACCTGATACAAAACATGCAGAGGATCGGAAGCAATAGAAGCCAATTTGAATAAAGCCCTTAAGGTCCTTGAATTTCACTGTTCATTAAGCCACTAACTTTGAATACTCCCGGAGTCCTGGCGATCAGTCTCAATTCAGTTCATGAAGCCACTAACTTACTCTCCAAAGATACTCCTTAACCTAACAAGTTTCTTGTTTCTCTGCTCTAATTCCCACTCTTCTATTTGTTAACACGTTCTCTTTGCGTGAACCCAGTTTCCAGCCTATCTTCAGTTCACATCAGAAAATATTTCATTTTCATCAGATATACTAGTGCATCAACATGGTTTTAAAAAGAGCATTACGTTTTTAGTTGGATGCTCAAATTCTCACATTATTGTTACCCTTCAAGATTCACTCTCCTCTTACCTTGTTACTACATCTTTGAACTTTAACGTTTGTGTAGTTAATTATCTTGATGTTTTAATTAAAAGTATGTGGGTCATGAAACTGTAGTATGAAGCAACAAACACCCAAGGCTGTGGCTTAGCGTCAATAAAGTTGTGGGATGTAATAATAGTACCCAATAAAATAGCCGAGGTACATGCGATAGCGAGCTGGCACGGAGATCAATATAAAGATCAATCAATGTTTTGTGGTCTTCCTTTGTCATCCTAGTAGTTGTCTTTTTATAACCAGAGAATTTTTCTAAAACCAATAGTAGTCGTAATATATAAGTACAAAAAGATGTACAGTACCCTGTCGCTTTTATGTTTTTGAAAACCCCCTTTAGGACGTACAAGTTATAGTCTAATTGTAGCTTATCTAAACTGTAATTTTTTTTTTATAGAGATGTACAGGTCTTATAATATAAAAGAACCCCTAAATAACATAAAGAAGAATGCTGCATTAGTTTCTCATTGGATACAGTACCGTATTAACTCATCTAATTGGGTCATATCAATCTATTCTAGCTATAGATCATCCACCCACTTCTGTCATTACAAATTATCTTTAATTCCATCTACACCTAAAACAATCAAGATAAACATTAACACCCTTTAAGATATGAAATTGACAAAGCTTTTATATTTCTTATCAATATAAGTTATGATAACAAAAGTTATATATATGGTGTACAATAGACCAAACGCCGGGCGGATCTCGAACATAGCTAAAGCTTAGTATATATACTCAAGTATCTTTCATCATAAGATAATTTACAAAACATGAACTCCCTATTTGATAAAGGGCTTTAATTATTCAAAGGGTAGTAGAACATTGAGCTCCTTGTCTAAAACTAAGGGGACCAGATGGCAAGGAAGATCCAAAAGGCATAATAGCAACACAATCAACATTAAACCTATACTTCCCAGAAACCCAAGTTCCAACTTTCCATCTTAACCTACCACTTCCTTTCAAATTCATAATCAATTTTCCAACACTTTGGTCACGTTGCACCTCATAACCAAAATAAGGATCCACTGGCAATCCATTACCAATCAACAAAGCCGATAAAAAGTTACTATCTTCATGGCCTTGATAAAATGGAGGAAGAGAAGTATGAAGAGTAATTTGTTGTCCTTTATAAGAAGCAAAGACTTGCAATTCATCGTAGTAGATTCCAACTTTCTTATTTGGATTCTTCGATACGAGGGTGAGTTGAATGGATGAGTTAAGCAGTTGGCGCGGACCTGAGAGATTGAGTTGATAAATATCAGCTTCTCTTAGTGTGAAATTTGGTTTTGTAGGATGAAGTGTGAGGTAAAGCAGAAAGATGAATGATAGAATAGAGAGGGAAATTGTAGAGAAGCAAAAGAATAACTTCTTTTTTGGGAATAGTTTTTCTACTTTGAACCCTTTTTCTTCACAATGTTTTGGGGATTTTACATCAATTGGAGACATCTGCAAAGCAAGAAAATAAAGAAAGGGCAAGCTTACAATGCTAAGGAAATGAAATGAAATGAAATGAAGAGTTTATTATTATTATATATTGTATACAAGAAGTGGTGTTAGAAGTAGAAGTTTATAATTATTTTGTCTTTTGGCTGCTTTTGAGTGGCTACTTTTGCATGGGGTATTGACTAATTAAGTGCAATGATATCAAAGGAAAGTAATTTTTTCCCTTTATTTACTTTTTGGTGAAGTCATTAGGTTAGTTGTTTAGTTATTAATGGTTGCCTAAAATGTTCACCTAAATTTACTACGACAAAAATAACTTTTAACGGTAATAAATAGACACATTAATACAGAGTACTAAAGTTTTTGTCCCTACTAGTTCAATGTCATTAGATCCAATGTCGCTAAAGGTTTTAGGTACATATACAACGAGTCTTAATTGTTGCTAAAAATATATATTGCGGCAATCAAACTATTGCCGTTAGATGATAGTGACTTTTAAATGTACTTCTGTCGTGATCATTAGTATGAGTAATTGTTCGTAGCTAATAGATTTTTTTTGATAATTCATTGGGATAATGAATAAGATGAACAACATAAATTTGTTGTTTAGCTATATTTGTCTGACGCTATTTTTCATTTTTTAAATATTGTATGTTGATTACTTTTAATTGAAAATCTCTCTTAATTCTGCTTTAAATTGATGCTAATTTTTTTTATATATCCCGATGTGATCTACATCTCCCATCTCGTGTATATATATATACTAGTTCTCGACACGTGCTTTGCACGTGTATATTACACGTTTAAATGAAAACAAAATTTGGTTCAATTTTTTTTGACTAATTACATATATGAAAATGTTTAAAAAAAAAACAGTTGTTACCTTACCCTCCTAGGGGATATATATATATATATATATATATATATATTAGTATCCTAGGACCATCGGGTGGTGGGGGAGATTATCTCCGGACAGGTGATCATCATGGTAGATGTTTTCAATCATATGCCAGATTTGTAATAATATAACCATGAATAAATAACAACTCTGGTGATCCATCTTCTGGAGTTTATTCTTCATATATCGATCCTGATATTTCAAACCATGATTCTCCTATCAAGGCACCAAGCATATTTGCCCAAGAAGCTAAGATGGTTTCATTTTTTGAATTCCATCTAGCCTGGAAAACTTTCTCTTTGTGACAATCCAAATGATGAATATGAGTATATCTCAGTCATGGTACTGATGTAGCCATTTGAATTCCATACAATGAAGTATATAAGCCTATTTACAGTGATGTAACCCTTTAAATTCCATACATAAATTATTATACTCCTTTCATTTTTCATGCATCCTTTCAAATTTTCTAATAAAGTGATTAAGTCTTTTCAACTTTCAAATTAATTGACAGAAAATATTGTTCAATAATATTATCTAATTAATTAAATTTTAATTACTTTTAATTTGTTGTAAGGGCTAAATAGTAATTCAACTTTAAAGTTGAGAGCTTCCCACTTATAATAATACTAGTTTCTGAGAACGTGCCTTGCACGTTTGTCCCTTAAATTAATCATAGTAGTTTTACCATTTATTTTTTATTCACTACATAATAACAAATATAATACGAAGAAGTACATTAAATAGATGATATATCTAGCTATTTTTGTTTATTATCCTTCTCTCATTCTCTTTTCTTCTCATGTTGAATAGTGTAATTTCCTTCCTATGATAATATCAATCTTAGTAAATTGGTTCTTAAAAAGCATATTAAAAATTTAATTCTCAAAGTGTTTTTACATAAATAGTGGAGAATGACTCTTCACACTGAACTTTTAATTTTAAAAAATTATGTGTGAAAAATAATTAACATTCAATAATTAGGCAGAAGAATATCACATTATAATAAATAAAATAATATCTCTAAGGCAAAAGTAGACATTCTAGTTTGGACAATAATTACTGCTTAACTATTTATTGGTCCAGCTTCCGTCGATACTATAGTTAAAAATTTACATCAACAATAAATAACTTAGTATCACAGTAGATAGACGTTTGATGCATAAAATTTATAAATGCTAAAAGATTTCGTCAATGTGATACATATGCAAATTTATGATATAAACACTTGGTATATTACGAAACATACTTGAAGCCATCACCATAATTCATATGTCAATTATTTTTATCATTATATCACATATACGTCTTCTTTTTAACCTTAAAGAAGTAATGTACACATGATTTATGAAGAGAAAAGAATAATACTCCTTTTTTCATAATTTTTCTTTGAATAATTAATATAAATTGAGCAATATAAACTTTTCAAATGACTTATTCTATATATATATATGATCAATTTGAGGAATGAATGTTCCAAACACACAAATAATAGACTGATAAGATCGATAATATTATACATATAAACGAAAAGTTTAAATAAAAATACAACCTCAAAATCACATATAGACTATATAGAGTATGATCCATTCTTTATCTCCAATTAGGTGGCTATTTTATTTTAGGATATGGATTCATATATATATATATATATATATATA
>NC_028639.1:53509338-53539734 GCF_001406875.1 Solanum pennellii
TATATATATATTAATTCATATTTGATTTCTCATTTAGCATTCTTCTCACTACTCATAAATAATAATTTCAAAAGTATATTTATACTAAAGTAAAACACTCTATCGAGAGCCAAATAAGCATGTCAAATGAACTGATTAATCTATCATTAATATGAATTTTATCAGTAATCAAGAAACATAGTAGAACATGAATTGTATATTACTATTTTCTTAATGTAGGACACAAAATATTCTAATAAAAAAATAAAATCATAAGAAAGTACATCAACATATTTAAAAAGGAAATATATAATACTTAGGACGGACAAAAAGAAGCGAATAAAAAGAAAAAGAAAATTACTGCACATACAAAATGATCTGCAAAGTTCATTTTTGCATGATAATCTCTCATCCTCCTCTTGTCATTTACATGAAGAGGCAATTTATAGAAATAGCTATGATGACCTTTGAGTAGATAATTATTTTGCATTAAATTAGTTCAATGATTTTAGTCCATATCAAATTTGTATAATGGAAAAACTTTTCAAATTACTCCTAATTTTTACAATAGAGTAATTAATTATTAAAGTGAATTTGATTCATGCACCAATCTAAATGAGTTATTTATTAAATATTTAATTATATTTTGTAATATTTATTTAATTATTTTAATATAAGGGTAAAATGATAATTCAACTTTGAGCTTTGAATCTTCCCACTTATAATACAATAATAAATATAATATAATATAATATAATATAATATAATATAATATGATATTTCCAATTAAAATTTTGATTTAGTATAGGGGTAAAACAGTAATTCAACTTTGCAGTTTGGATCTTCCCACTTATAATAATATATGATATGATATAAAAGTTGGTAAAAATCCGACTAACTTTTGGAATATGCTTTTTTATTAGTTTAGTGATAAATAAAATGAGATGAAAATTAGAGAAAATATATTTAGGATTCGAGTTCTAACAATCTTTTCGTATGTATAAGCTCTGATGCACAAAAATTACATACTGTATGATATATGTAGTTTGACTTGACATGTTGTTTAAGAAAGAAATGATCCAAAATAAGTCACAAATGTTTAAGCGACTAAAAATCAATTCATTGCGGATAAAATTGCCATTTCAAAGTAAAATTATCAAGTACTAAATATAAAATCATGTCAAGTCTTTTTAGCTTGATTCAAAAAAAGTAAATCATATAAATTGAGACGAAAATGTCTAGTTTCACAGTATTTTAATTGGTGAGCTACTAGACTTACTATTAAAAGATGTTAAAATAAAAAATTCTATATAACATGCGTGCAATGCGTGATATAGAAGCCAATTGCCTTTCCCTAGGATAGGGTCCCAAAGGGGGGCAAGAAAGTGAGACATTATTTTTGTATCGATGATGAATATGCATGCACTTTAGTATATGTGGTGCATGCTTTTTAGTATCATATCAAATTGATGGAGTAGCTTAGTATGGTTGATTTGGAAGAAATATGGGATATAACGGAATCTTCATTTACAACTTTTAGCATTATTGAAAAAAAAAAGAGGCAATCTTTTTTAAAGTGTATAATGATTGGAGTCATTAAAATGATTAACTATATGCCACAATGCCCTGACTTCGACTCCTCCTCAGGGCTACAAAGATTTTACTTTTATTATTATCATTTTATTTCGTTTGTTCTATTTTTCTTTTACATATAAGATTATGTAATGGATGTGTAAGAAGACCAAACTATTTAATAAGAATAGTTTATTTATGTGCTTAGGTATTCAATTGAATAATTATAGTTAAGTGTTTAAATAAAGTGTACGAAAGACCGTCGAATCAATTTAGAGTATTATATAAGAAAATATAATTCATCGTACAAGGATTCTTATCAAATATAGAGTAAAAGCGTTCAGAATACAAACTCGTACGAGTACAAGAGTGTGTTGGACCATTTCGCCATTAAATTATATACATGTTTTTCCGTGTAAATCACTCTATTTTTTATAGGAAAACTTACATAAATGTGCTATAATAAAAAAATATTTACCATTTATAGCGTAACAATTTTTTTTCACTTGATCACTTTTAATTCATTTATAATACAAGTTTAATACATATTACAAAGAACAATTTATTATTCACATATAATACAAGTTTTAATGATGGATAATACATTTATCACACATTTTAATACACTTATAATACAATGTGACCATTTTTTACCAAACAAACACAATATATTTCTAAAACAATTATAATTCAAATATATTACATAAATAACTCATTTTTAATACATATTATAGATTTTTCACAATATTGCTATAAATCGTAATAAATAAAAAATATCACTAAAATCAGTAATTATTTTTTTAAAATATATTAATTCATATAATTTTTTATTATTTTTTGTATAATGAAAATAAAGTGATAGGGTGGAAAAGCTAGCATTTAATGGATTGAGATTTGAGGTGTGGTCCGTGGAAATTAAAAGTTGAAAAGAAGAGGAAGACATGAAGAATCTAATTAGAAATCGACTTTTTCCAAGTCCATGGGGTATGTGTTCGGGCCATTTGGTTTGAATTTTTTAATTGAACAAAATATTATCTAAATTGAGTTCAAATAATTTCAAATTAGGTTGGATTTTTTAATTTGATTTTAGATTGTTTTTTTGAATTTATAGGGCAGATTATAACAATTAACAATCTCAACTCGCCTAATAATTTACTCTATTGTATAATAACAAGGATTGAGGTTACTTTCCTCGATCGTATTGTGTACCAAATTTTATTTATAATATTTTTCATTTTATCAAAGATTAGTAGTAGTTACAAACAATACAAGGTTGATCTCCATATCATTAGTTATCTCAATTTCTATTAGGGACATTGATTATAACCTCAACTCTATTTATTGGTTCAAGTAAAAATACAACTTATTGAAATTGAATATTCAAAATAAACAATCATAAAAAGAAATCTTTTTGTGGAAAATTGTGTATTCTATAATATATATTATATGTTGTCCATCTTAATCATTGTCATTGAAATTCATCTTTTTTTCCTCCTTTCAAATAAAGGAAAAGGATTGAAGTATTTCTATTTGGAATCATGATAAGTCTAATTTCTAGTGATTTGAATTATTCATAACTGCATAGTTACAATATAAACACAGTGATCGGTTAAATCTTTTAAAAATAAAACCGAATATCAATTTATTTTTTAAAAATTCATATCAGATACCTCAAAATGTTTTTTCTTCTCTTGTTTTCTTAATTTTAAGGGTCAATTTGCAATTTTAATATCTAAACATTTGATTATTAACACAAGAAATATATTAGTATAGTCATACATGTATGATTTTGCATTATCACCAATAGAATGAAAAAGTAAAATACAAAAGGTGTAGATAGATCTAGAGTAAGCAATTCAAATACTGTTGTTTATAGTTAAAAGTGTGTCATCCTTAATTTGATTAGGTGAGGACACACACTGAATAATATTACAAACTGGAAAGCACATAGTATAAAAGTTTGAAAACACTGGGTAACTAATTGATTGCTTTTAATTAGTAGTATTACTTTTTGGATTACTTCAGTTATGGATGTCGTCTCATACCCCTCAACTTTGTCATTTAGAATTCATATATCCCTCGTTATGAAGGTGACCACATATGTATCTGATGGACTATGTGCGTCCATTACCAGTCAACGAACCAGGTCCCTTGACACAGCAAAAACAGTGCAGAATATTAAACAATATGAAGAACACAACACAGGCAGTTTACGTGGAAACCTCCTTGCTCAAGGGAGTAAAACCACGACCTGTTGCACAGGATTTACAACCGTCTTCACTAATCTTCTCAAGCAAAAGCGAAACCCGGTTACAATCAATGTGAGAAAAAGTTATTAATCTCACGATCAAGTAATCTACCTATTACTTGAAGAGCCTAAGCGGATACAACACCGCCCACTAAACCACCTAACTCTAGATGACTTAGAATTTGACTAAGCAACAAACCAATGTTGCCCACTAAATCAGTTAGCCTTAACTGATTTAGACTTTTACAAACCCAAAACAAATATCTGAATCCTTTATAGATTAGGAACAGATTTACAATGTAAGTACATAGACACAAAGCTCTAAATACAACAAAGATTCTTCTTTACTCTATCAGGTCCTTCTGTTGAGTTGAGCAATGTTTTCCTTGAAGATGGCCTTCTGTTCAAGCTTGTGAATTTTCAGAGAAAATCCAAGTTTAATTTGCCAAGTCTTGAATTTGTGTTTGTTGGAAAGAGATAATATAAATTCCCACAAATTCTTTGAAGTCATCCCATTGGCTGAAGGCCTGCTGTTGGAAAAGCTGTGCACCTACCGCATCAGAGATGACAGCTTTTCTGACAGCTGTCTTTTCGTCCTTTTCACGTCGCAGTCTTGCTGGTACCAGGTCCCTTGCTTGCGGGAACCAGGTCCCTTGCAAACTTCTATATGAGTTCTTGAAAAGGCTTGCTGGCTGACTTCCTTCTTTGGATGAATGAATATAATATGGTGTTTGTCATGCTAAAAGTATCAAACATAAAGAGTTATTATCCGTTGGACAAACACCCTCCTCCATTCTGATTGGTGTAGTACACTGACGCCTTACCAACCTCTGACGTGACAGCTTTACAGCTGTAACCAATTATTTATCTGATGGAGGAAACTCTGTCTGGTACCAGGTCCCTGCATTTGCGAGATACTGAAACATACAATCTCGTCCGCTCTTCTTATTGGTGTAGGATACTGCACTTTTCACCTACCACCTGACATGACAGCTTTTATGACTGTACCCCATTTGTATTTGAACGAGAGCACTCTGCCAGGAACCAGGTCCCCGCATTTGTGAGGATCATCAAAACACCTAGCATATAACATTTTCCCCCTTTTTGATGATAGCACACAAATATACCTCACACTGAGTTTATCATTCATCTTATTGTCAGCAGTTCCAATAACAAGGATTTGGTTCCTTGTTAGATCGATAAGTTTGTTAAATCATCAAAACTTCATATCAAGTTCGAGCTATCATCTTAACTCAGCTTCGAACTAATATTTTCCCCCTTTTTGATGATAACATACTTATTCACCAGTTCCCCCTATCAAAAAGAATTCTTAGGGTAACTTGAGTTTCATCATCTCGAAGTTTGTCAACTCATCAAAATATCAACATAGCAGTATCCCTACTGTTGTATAAATGACTCACATATATTCTTACTGTTGCAAAAGGAGCTCACATATACCCTTACCATCGCAAAAGAAGCTCACGTATACCCTTCGTCTAACATTTGTATAACAATAAGGGTATATGTGAATCACTTTTATAACAACGAAGGATTTAGCTCTAAATGACAAAATTAAGTTCAATAATGAATGAGGAGAAAGTTGTGTTTGAGTGTAGCCCATCATCATTACTCTTTTGTAACAAGTGAAACTTTCTCTTTGCTAATGGACCTATCTCATTTTACTTTGATAAAGACAGGGTACAGGTCCACTGATATTAATATATTGCCCTCAGCTTTGTGTTTTGCTTTATGCCTAGTCTCTTCATCATGCCCAGGTTGTGTGTCAAATGTCAATCTCTTATTTCATTTACGTGTGAAAGGGAAAATTGGACAAGTAATATGAGACGAAGGGAGTAATGGTCATCCATTTTTACTTGTTCAGTATTGATTTGACACACTTCTAATGTAAATAGAATGATATATGTAACAGATTCAATGCTTTAGAAAATTATGATAGTTTATTAATTATAAGAATAAATTATTTCTTGATTTTTTAAACAGAGACAAGTAAAAATGAATATGAACTTACTTTGAGTATAGTGAACAAGTAAAAGTAGACGGATGAGGAACAACTATTACTCCTATAACATAAATAATAGACAACATCCATATCAACTTTTGCAGGCAATAAAGGCAGAGGGTCTTAACTCTTAGGCTGCACGCATATGGCAGGATATAAAACCGGGAATCTAGTTGTTGTCAAGCTTTTGTAGTTTTTGGTTTATCAGGTACCAACATCCATGGCCCATTTCTTTTTACCATAATTTAAGGCCACTCAAGTTCCCCCCCTCTTTTTCTTTTTTTACTTTCCTTGCTCTTAAATGCTATTCACTGTTTTTTCCCTTTCAATTCAGGCTTGTACTTGCTGGTTTTTTTGTTTTTTTTGGAGGTCCTCTTTCTAGCAAAGAACTCGAGCATGCCAAGTTTCAAGAAATGATTGAGAAAATGGAAACAGTTACCCATTTATGCTGTGTGCAGAAGACTGGCAGTATGCATCACATTGATCATGACTCATGAGAAAGAACAATTACTTGACTATATATATGTAACAATGCCGCAACAACATATTTCTTCTATAAACAGAAACGAAAAAAATAAACCAGAGCAGATGCCAGAAACTCTCTGTTAATTCTCTGTACATAGGCCTAGAGCTAGTCGTGGTATGCTACATCTGATGATCGAGATAAGTAGAACAAAAGGACTCCAATAATTTACAAACTGGAAAAAGGATTTGATCAGCTCACCAACTATAACAAGGGATGTGAACTGATCCTAGTCATGAATATAAAAATGGGTATTTGGACGTTTCTAACCTATATGTTAACTGAGAGATGTATCACACGTATTTAACATCGCAAACGAAAGGCAGAGCTGCCCTCCTTCACAAAAATGTAGAGAACTCCTCACTAGGTTGTGATTTCTATTAACAATAAATGCACACTATCAGTATCAATGTGGAGTGCATAAGTGAGTGACCTTAGCATCATAAACACTTGGTCATCCTCTCGTTTGTTCCTTGAACTTTGGAAGGACAGTATCTCCAGTTATTTGACACCACTTATATTTGTTCTGCTTCCACCTTTGGTTGGATGAATTTGTGATACTATATGGCCAATCTGCCTATGAGTTACCTGGCGAAGACTCACTAGGAACATGACGAACAAACTGTCCTTTAACTCTGGGACGCTGTTCAGCAAGTTTTTTCCTGCTTTCATATCGTACCTGTGAGCAAATCACAAAGAAAATGATTGATAAGAAATGACAGAACAATCCATTGAAGTAAAATACATTTGCTCTAAAATGATCATTCATAAATTGCCCAGTGGTCTTTAACAACTCTTAATAAAAATTAGTTCTATTTATCTGGCTTTACTGTTTACCAGTCTGTCTTGTTGATAACTTAAATGCCTTTTCATTGGTAATTTAGAGGAGAAATGTTATGCTAACAGGATCTTTTGTTCTTAGTGAGATAATTTTTAAGATGAGTCTGCCACCAGTTAATTTCACGGTGAATATAATGATACGTCAAATACAAGACGAGCTTTTGATAGGAAATGATGAATCCGACATACCTTCTTTTCGAAGCATCTGTCTTTCCGCTTCATGCGAAATTTTGTAAGAGCTGCTTCTCTTTGAGATCGCTGAGAGTTCCCATCAGGAGTGTGAAGGCTTTCTTCTTTCCAATACTCTGCCGGTGTTTTGCCTGGTGGAAGTGAGATGTTTCCGTTGCTTCCATAACTCAAATGAACGTGGTTTAGATCACCATTGCAGCAAATGCTATTTATAGTTTGATCAGTTGCAGAGAGAAAACGTTCGCAATCAGTTGTAGGTTCAGACATGTGCCCTCTCTTACCCTCATTGTAAGCTGACGAATCACTGTTGTTTTGATCACTCTGTGAGTGAAATTTTTGAGAGCTCCTACTTTCACAATTTAGCGCAAGGAATGGATTCGCCTGATAGGAAGATTCCCCAGGGGTAGCTGAACCTGGACTCTGCAATGGCGAAATGCCAGATGGCATGCGAAGAATTGGAGCAATCATGGAGCTGTAAGCACTGCTTGGTCCCTCAAATCTGATGCCTCTCACTGATATAGGGAGTGGCGTCACTCTCTGCTGCGGAGAAGGAAGTCCAATTTCAGCTGGTCCTGGTTCACCGTAGCTAGGAGGGGCAACGCTTTGAGGTCTAGTCATCGGACCACGGGTGTCTGAGTTGTAATCAATTGCATGGCCACAGAACTGCTTATCAGAATCAGTTTCATATTCCTGTAGATTATAAGTCCTAGACGACGTTGACTGTCCAGACTGCATTGCCCTATTCACATACCTGCAGCAGCATTTTCCTTATAGTTAGATGCAAAACTTCATTGGTTTGAAAATGTTGCATCAGAATAACACAAATCATCTTATAGAATTCAGAATGACACTCCCACTCTATAATCTGATAATAGAGTTTCACAAGTTAAGCGGCTCAAACTAAAGGATGAAATGCCTCAAGTAACTCGTTTTACAACCAAGTTATTTCAAGATTCATATTTTTAGTTCTGTTATCTTGATACATCTCACATCTTACAGGTAGACAAATGAAAAATAATCTATTGTCGTTTCATTCTGTTAAAGTTCCATGCGTTGGTAGTGAGGCCTTCAACAATTCAAAATACAAAGATGGAGGCACTTCCTATTCATCACTTTATTCTAAAATTAATGCTGCATTAGACTATGTAAAAAAAAAGATTAGAAACTGAAAACTTACCGCGTGAAGGCTGAAGCATCAGAATGGTTCAATTTGCGCTTCTCATTTGTAAACTGATTTACAGAACCACTTGGATGGGACCTTGTCAATGAAAGATCCAGTAATGGAGAAGAATCACCCTTGTTAATCCTAGTGTCAGAACCAGAACTTTTGGAATTACATTTGAGGTAATTATCAAATGCTCCGATCAAATCAATTGCTTGTTTAGTTGGAGGACCAGGATGTTCATCAGAAGTTTGACCAATTGTACGACCATGACCCCAGTTATCATCAGAATTTATGTCTTCTCCCCTGGTCATTGCATTTGCATCTGTTGTAGGAGCTGCACCAATTTGTATGACATAAATGTTAGTAATTCAAAACCAGTACACTTACTCCTAACTGATTCAACAGACTTTTCATTTCAAGTGACACTACTTCAAGAAATCAACAGACCGGACCTGCTTTCAGAATCATAAGATGGTCAGAAGAATTTTACCTCTTCCATCATTCTCGGAAATTCTCAATCTATTATTTGCTTCATGAAGTAGTTCCTTCACCAAATCAGCAGCATTTGGGAGAGAAGCGTCCCTATTTGGTTGAACAGATTCCGGTAAGTTTTCTGCATTCTCTTCTTCATTCTCCAACTCTGGTTTTGTGCAGGAGCTCTACATAACAGAAAAAGCGGTTATAGATCTCACTTGCTAGAAACTACAAATCAGACATCACATAAAGAATTTCATCTATTGGAAACTAAATTAACATTTTCACACAAATAAATGTTTTGTCCAAAAAGAATTTCATGAAAGGTAATATATATTACCTGAGCATCACTTCCTTTCTCAATGCATTCCCGGTTTCTCTGAACGCAAGCCTTATAACCACTTGAATGGTTGCTGCAAGCATTGTTTTCAGCTGTGGCCTCAACTTTTTGTTGTGCAACACTTTCATCAACAGGCCCCTGGGAACTAACACTTGCCTGATAGGACAAAATAGTTAATATGTAGTTGATAGGCGCAAAGTTCAGATAGGATGTTTAAGAAAAGAAATGCGACAAGTTAGGATTATGCTTACAGCTCGTCTCCTCCAGACGTGCTGCCACAAATTCCTTAATTCATTCTTCCTAACTGGCTTGACAAGAAAGTCTGCTGCACCTCTCAGCATGCATCTATAAACCGTACTAACAGAGTCGTTTGAGGACATCACTGTAGATTAAAAAGAAGTTTTATTATGAGTAAATTGACATGCTGACCAACATTTTCTGCAACAATAGCAGGATGAAGGAAGCTACATACTTATTACAGGAATGTTCTTGCAAATGTCGTGCTCCATAATCAAGGAAAGAAGAGCATATCCAGAAATTGATGGCAGGTCAACTTCTGTCAAGATGAGGTCGACATTGTGAGGTCTGCCTTTCAACAACTCCCATGCCTTTAGACCATCAGAAACTGCAGCGACTGCACAAACAAAATGTTTAAAACGTCAAAATCCTAACAAAAAAGGAAACAGGTCTTGATTACACAATTTGTTTTCCTCCCTTCAGTATGTCTCATGCATGCTGAAGCAGGGATGGAGAGTAAATTGCTGATCATCATAACCAAAGGATTCAAAGGCCATTTTATATGTATTATATATATATATATATTCGTTTTGATATGTCTATTCTTTCAGTTACATATAAAATTGTATCCATAAAGTTCAGCAACAAATCCTCAATTTACCATGAAACTCAAACTGACTCATCTACCATGCCAAATTGTTTGGTCATGGACATGGATCTCCATCAATAAAAATTGCTAGAATGTCCAGTTCTATCTTCTCCTATTCCATTCTTATGCTTAAAAAGACTCATTCATCAACTAATACATTAACAACATAGTGCTCCACGGTAATTACCAGTTTCAAATAAGCAGACTATGTACTACAAGAAGGTTGTTATTAACATGAAACAGATGTAATTTTGCAGGTTATGCTACCAATCAACTACTCCATCAACTCTATTCAGGTTCATTTCATTCTAATACTACATATTTAGTCTTTAAAGGAAAATTGGAGATTCTATAATTTCAAGATGTGACACAAAAGAAAATTCTTAAGCAAACCAACTTCAAATCCAAAATCCTGAACATTATTAGTTCTCTTAACCCTCAAATGAAATATATGTATTCCGAAAATCTAGCAGGATTAGTAAATCTACCTGAAACTTCCAAACTCAAACTTCCTAAATGGGGATAAACATACAAGCAAAGCCCCAATATCCCAGTAGTCGGAAAAAAAAATCAACATTTGAACTGACAAAAACAGATCCTCATTGCAATTTATCAAGAAAACTATCACGCAATTCCAATATTATTCGAATCAACACATTTACGAGCTTAAATAACTCAAACCCAATTCAAAGTTTCAATCTTTATACACCCCAATTAGACAGAATATCAGTATTAACCCACAACTAACTAGCAAACTCAAAAAGGGAAACTCAAAGAAACTATTGCAATTTCAGAAAAAGCAAAACACTAACCTCTGTAACTGCATTTCCTAAGAAGAGCAGCAACAATCTGTCTAGTAGAATCATCTGATTCCACCAACAAAACTCTAAAAACCATTTTAGGCAAAAATCTTTCCCATTTCAAGATTGAAGAAGATGCTGCTGCAACAGCAGCTCCAGCCCCTGTTTCCTTCATATTTCCACCAGCTTCTGTTTCAATAACCATATCTCCCCCTCCTATAACCTCCAAATCACCTTCACTACTCACAACAACCTCACCCATTTCTTCGATTCCTACTTATGTTTCACCAAAATAAAAAAAAAATCCTCGTACTTTATCCAAGTGGAGGAGAAACAAAAAGAATAGTAAAAAAGCACTATCTTTTGGTGAAGCTATAACAAGTCGTCTTACAATACTCAACAACATAAAAAATAAAAAAATCTGGTCACGTATTTCAACTCTTTACCACTACTAAATATCTGAATACAAAAATTAATGGAAGAATTTGATCCAACGATAGCAAATCAATTTGGATATGTTTAAGTTAACCGCCTATATTATCTAATGGTTTAAAAAAAAAATTGACATAAAATATCTAAAAGAGGGTCATGTGTATGGCTCAAATTGGCCACGTTGAAACTTGCATCAAAAAGTAAGGGCCCATTGGCTAGCCACTATTTTTTCTTTTGAAATTGAATTGGTTGGTCATTGGTGGCCCTCATTTTACTCTTACTATTTGCATAAAGAATTAGATTTTTTTCTAGATATTTGTTTAAAGTAGGTCCCATATTCAGTAGATATTTTTTTAGTTAGAAAAATGAAATAAATTATTAGTGTTTAGTATTCAATGTTCAATGGATAGGACATCGACACGTGGATACATCTTTTCGTTTGTGGTTTTGAAGTTGTCAAATGCTATCTTTTCATACGATAAAAATTAAACAACTCTTTTTTCCAGCTGTAACGAGTGGAGAAAAGAGTGCTTAAGAATAAATTAATCTTATTTAGTGCGTAAAGGTCTTCATCAATAATCATGATAGGTAAAATTGTTATTCTTAATTAGATGTCTCGATTTTAAAATTTTGATATAAAAAATTAGCTGAATTTTTTTTTATTTTTATATCTTGAATAGATGTAAATTTGAATTAGCTATATCAGAGTATAAAATTAAAAAAAAACTTAACAAGCAAAGGAGGTGTAATTAATTGGGAATCGCATGATTTAAGGAAAGTTCTCGGATTCGTGGTTATTATTAGTGGCGGATATTAATTCATCAGTTAATTACGAGACTGCCATTTTGCCTGTTTGCGTGTCACGGTGTCAGCATTTGTTTGCGGCACTTTTTCGTGTTCTTTGTTTCTTTCTGGAAAAATATCTTTGGTGATTATGAATTTCACTTGATTTGCCTGACTTATTTATATTTTTAGTTATTTTTTATATTAATAATTTAATTTTAAATATGCATTTATCCCTAATGAGATCGATTCATAATCACACTAATTTTTATAATTTAGTAGATCGTAAGATTTAAATTTTTTTATTTTTTTTTTAAATTTTATGTTCAATCAGACTAAGTCACATAAAGTGAAATGAAAGGATTAATATTGTTCTTGTGATAAAATATTTTTTCCATATTTTACCCCCTCAATATCAATTACTTATTTCTAAATTATAATATAAGATTTAAGACTATATCAATTAATACAAATATTAGAAAAAAATGTCTGAAATATATTCGAACTTTGATCGATATTATAGCGAACATTGGAAAGGATCTTTACCCCTCTGTACTATTTAATAGTGTATTTTACAGGTATATATGTGTCCACGTGGATGTCATAAATATTGCATCATTATAAATAGTAATGTATCCATGTTAGACATATATATACCTTTAAACACACTATTAAATACTGTAGCGATAAAAGGTCTTTTACAAAGTTTGATATGGAGCCAAAATTAAAATATTTTTCAGACCTTTTTCTCTAAATATTATAGCAAAATATTTATATTACTTACTACTATTATTTAATAACATGCAAAATTCTAAATAAACAAATTAAAGTAAATGAAGAAAGTGTCGTTTTTATCAAATGAAGGTAGAAATAATATTTACCAAGAAATTTATCTATAATTACATAGTAATAGTAATACTATAAATAGTTTCTTCACTATTAGTACAAAAAATTTAAATTTTAAAGATTAAACTACTACTTATATCTAGAATAGAATTAAAGCTTCAATTCAAAAGCTATCGTACACTTCGATCGTTTGTTTGTTAGCTAGGCAAGAGAGTTGACATAAATTAGTTTAAACTAGTATAACTAGCTAATATCATATTTGGTGATTTTCTTAGTTGTTTTTTATATAGAATTCAACTATTTACGTATATTATTTAGTTACATTTTCAACTCTACATAGCTAAATTCATTTTTTAATATACGAATAATTTAATTCTGCCAAACTAATTTACATACTATTAGTATGCCTGCCTCTAATTAATAATTAAACGACCCCGAAAGTGAATAATACTAGGTGAAAGCACACAAAATTATTATTTCTATATTTGTATGTCTTCTGTTCCTAATTACTTGTCTATTTTTAAATTAACACATTTATTAACAAAATAATGATCGACATAATGAGTTTATCATTTTATCTCTATTGATTATGAAGTAAATGAATTGAACTTAAGAATTTCAAAAGGTTCTGTATTTTCCAAAGTAATTAATTAGATGTATAATAGGTAAAAAAATTTGTACTTTCTTGATTTGTTAAAAATGGACAAATAATTAGAGATAATAATTTAAAAAAAAAAATAAGTAACTAAAAGCCAAAAAAATAAAAAAAATATATTTGTGAAATAATATAATTGTGGATGTAAATAGATTTCTAAATTAAAGAGATGATCCAGGTAGACTGAAATTCGTCTTCTTTGGGACACAAGAATCGTAAAAATATCTTTGAAGATTTTTAATTTTGTGGTGGATATTGCAATTACTTTTTTTTTCTCTTTTTTTAGATTTTTTGTATGACATTTATAAAAAAGTGCATCCCTTCGAAGCCAGCAAACCTAATCCAATAAGAGAATTGGGACACTACTTATTATACATTTATTTATGGTGCCTATACGCAGGGTAAGGTCTCTGTCATTTTCAAAACCTCATTTATAGTGTCATCTTTCACAAAAAAAAACAAGAAGTTGGTACTAATATATGGGTCACTTTTTAGATTTTAAAATTTTAAAAAGTAATGTTTTTAATATTTTGAAATGTCAAATTATAAATTTCATTTCAAATTTTATGTAATAATAGGATTACAATGTTCTTTTATCTTAATAGATTATAATTTCTATAATATCACAAATTGCCATATTTATTATTTAGTTTTAAAAATATTGCATATTTTGAAATATTATTCTCAAAAGTCAATAAATATAAATAAGCGAAATTTTCGAAAACATTTACTTTACGTAGCCCAATATGTAACATTATAGAAAGTGTTTATACACAAATGGGTTAAATAGTGTATTTAAATGTGGTAACCTCAATCAACCCAAAAAAGAAGTTGATTGTGGGAGCAGTGGTGTCTCTGAAATTGATTGTTTCGTTACTTTTAATGTTCGTTAGGTGAAAATATTACCACAAGAATATTTATATGTTATATAACAAAGCGCTATAGAAGTGGGATTGGGTGAGGAGGTGAGATAATAAACTTCAAATGTTACTCATGAAACTTGTTTTCCTTATTTTCGTTAGAAAAGTTATTTTTCTCATTTTTAAGAAACTATTTTCCTAAAAATTATTTTAACCAACCAAACATCAAAAATAAAAAAATATAAAATATCTTCTTTCACACACAGTCTAAATGCGAATAAAATACTTTTTTTTTTGTCAAAATATCTCATTTCCTTATTACAAGCATCCCTACATGGCTACATTCATTCATCTAATCCAATTTGTATATTTTTAAGGAATTACCAGATATAACATAAAGTTTCTCCACCTATTTCCTAATTACTAGCACATTCATCAAATCAAATTTAAATAGTATAAGATATAACATAAAATTTCTCCAATTCGTTCCAAAAGAGCCATTTTCCCTTAGTTTGCCTTGAGCTACTTGACTTGTTTTATGAGGCATATATAAATATCTATACATACAAACGTGGTTAGGCAAAATCACACGTGGTTAGGTAAATTTGCTTAACTCTTTTGGTACAAACATCATGACCTTAATATAATATAAGGCCCCATTGAGTTGAAAGAACATTTTGATATTATAATAAGATATTACAAATTTTATTCTTCTCATTTTGTTTAGCCTGATAAAGAATTCGAATTAGGCTGGTCCAGGAGCTTATTGTTTGATGTTCTTAACAAGTCTTTAGCGTTTAAAAGTTAACTGTAGTTCTCTCTATGCTTCTCACGTGTCTGGTTAAATAATCTTCGATTTCAGCATTATACTTTTTATATTAAACCTAGCTTTGATGGATTTCCTCAAACTAATCAAAATAAACTATTTGCTAATGACATAAAATAGTGGGAATATATTTGCTTATACTTGTAATAACTAAATGTTACCAGAATATCCAATCAGAGAGTTAATAGGAAATAATATCTTTCGAGTTTTGGTCAGATCTCATACACGTGTAAAAATGAAGATCTTTTGTAAAAAGAACACGATATGTACGTAACCTACAAAATCAATTCTTTGGAGAATTAAGGATGACTCAAATCATTGTATTTAGTTAGGGCATTAATACTATTTCCGGCATTAGAATTGTGAATGTGTTTTCATTAGAAAATTTAATGAAATGATGGAACTAGGCAGAAATTCAACTTATTTGCTACCAAACTAATATTGAATAGTAGGGAAGGGAACCAACAAAAATATCTGTTTCATTCCTTGCAAAGGAATTGAAGGGGAAAAAAAGAATAGATATTCTTAATTTGAGCCAAATTTTTCTCCTATTTTAGTTGCAAATTAGAGAAATGATGTTGACAATATAGACACCTTTTAAATTCAACCTCCCTTTGTTTGATAGGAAAGGGAAAAAACTTAGTCTTTCGATATTAAGACTCATTTTAACAAATATTCAAATTTAAATTAGATAAAAAGATATTAAAAACTACACGAAAAGTCAGCAGAAAGGGGCAAATTATAATGTAAAGAGTAGTTTTTATTAGTAAAATAAAATAACTAATCAGTAGAGAAGTAGTGTACAGTATAAATGCTCATTTGTGATTTTTCTTGCATAGAAGCCACTGCTTCATACTTGGTTTACATAAGTGCTTTAAAATAAATTAGCCAGCAAGTTGAGGAAACTCAGTCCAAGTTAACTATAACCTGTGTTGTATTTGTGAGTGGTTTAAATAGTGAGAGTGAAACAGATTTTCTCGATGCTGGAATTGAATATCAAAGTTTCAGGCATTACATTAATGGTAATGCCCAGTGGAGGCTCAATGATAGCCTTATATTGGGAGTTCACTGGTCCAACATTGGTGACGCTTCTCTTAACAGTAACTGTTATTTTTCGAGACTTGGTATTGTTAAAGAAGGAAGATTGAAATCAAGAATCGAAGGCATTTTGTTTGCACAAGTAACAAATCTGTTAGTGGTTCTAGTGATGGCACTAGTGTTATAGCCCATAGGGCACAAATGATTAAAAACATAGTCAGAATCTCCCATATCATAGACTAGGCCAGGATCATTTGCGCCATTTGCATTCACTGAGTCCACCACCGAAATCAAATGGATCAGCAATCTTATCTGTATTCACTTAGCTATAATTGGTTCCCCGGAAATGAGGGTCCGTTTGCCATGCTGCATGTACAACATGACAAGTTGATTTAGAAAAACCAAAAGATAAATGACAAATTAGATGTTTGCAGAGTAAAGATCTGTTGTGACAAGTGCAGACTTGATAGCAGCTGGAGACCAATGTGGGTGCAGGGACTAGAGCAACGCGACAATGCCAGAAATGTGAGGAGCTGCCATGGATGTTCCTGAATCAAACTTGTACGGAGTTTCATCAGGAGGAATAGCAGCCTATATATCGACTCCTGGAGCTGCTATATCCGGCTGCAACATCATCAAACATTAATTTAGAATGGATAATTCATATGCTATTGCTTTTCTATTTACTAAGTGTAAGCAATGGCGTAGTAAAATCATACCTTAAGTATTGCAGGGGCAACAGAATTAGGACCTCGAGATGAGAAGGATGCGATATGAGTTGAAACAGGTATCCAAACATGAGTTTTTGGAGCACTCAACTTAACTTGTGGCTTCCTACATTATTTCTTAACAGTGGTTTTAAGCAACTAATGAAGTGATTTAAGATTTCTCTATAGCGAAATGAAAAGAATCAGACATCTTCGTTTACCTGGAGTATCTAATGTAATCGAGTAATTGAGCTCCAACATCAAAACTGACTGCAATACTTGGGAAATCAGATGCGTAAATATTCAAGTCTGTGGTTGGGTTCTTAGCAACAATCAATCCCAAGCCGCCAACCTCCTGTAATACTTCTTGAGTTGTTGATAGTAGTAAGTCATCCCCTTGAACAAGGAAGCAAAGCACCACATTTCCAGCCGCCCATTTATCATTTGCATTTAACTTGTCGCCGCAGTAGCTTCAAGATCCATTAATTTGTGCTTTTTAGCTTGCATCAATCAAGTTATTAAAAGAAACTAGTTTCAAGAAATATCGTTTAGCCCTCAAAAATGACATAAACAAGAAAAAAGGTCTGTTTGATTTGATTCGTTGCTCACGAATTATGTACAACATCTTGTTAGGAGCATACCATTTTCTTTCTGGATAAACAATGTTGATAAAATTAGTCTCCTTTCCAGTATACATGGATTGACCCTACATATAATTATAGTGTTAGCAAAACATATTAGTAACAAATCTTTTTGGGTATTCATTGTTAAGTTGTACGTAATTCATATACATTTATTTGATTAAGAGAACTTACAATGAGAGTCTGGTTGTTGCCTAATGTAATTAGTGTGGGAAAGGACCTATCAATACTAGAAGCTGCTCCAGTTATTATCCATGGTGATGTATCATCTACCGTTTGGGCAATTGGACCTTCATTTCCACCTGAACAAACAACTGCAATTCCCCTGTCGACAGCATGATAGGATGCAAAAGCAATGCCATTGCGCATATCAACATCTACATACTGAGATGTGGTTGAGCCAATGGATATGGATAAAATATCAACTCCATCGTTGATTGCTTCCTCAATGCCTTTTATTATATCAGCAGAGTTACATACTCCACTATCCCAATACACCCTATACATAACAATTCGAGCTTTGGGTGCACCACACCTAACTGTCCCATAAGCAAGTCCATGGTAACTTGCATTTGGTGCAAAGGATCCACCTGCAGTGCTTGATGTGTGTGTGCCATGTCCATTTCCATCCCTTGGTGACGCAAACTCATTCTTAAGAAATGACCTTCCAACTCTGCTTCAAAACCTTTTAGAAAGTATTTTGCTCCAATTAGTTTCTTATTGCATGCCTTAGCTGTATCAAAATCTGTACCAGACTGACAGTCACCCTTCCATTTTGAAGGGATTGGCCCAAGGCCTTTGTCATTGAACGCTTCACTTTCTGGCCATATTCCTGTAGTTTGAGTGAGTAGGTATTGTAGACTTCTGAAAATATAACAAGTGATCACCTTGTGCATCGCTACGTACTTAAGACTGCAGCAATATTCCTTCTAATAGAATTCCTGCCTCTATGAATGCATTAATCAAAGATTGTTTTTCCATTTGACCCACACAAAGAATCAGGAAAGGAAATAGGAAAACCTGTATCAAGGACACCGATGATGACACCATCTCCCATGTTGGCTTCATGAAGGAGGTTTGTTGGAGGAGAAAATGTGGACAGGCCAAGGTAATCCCAGCTTCTTGTTGTGTATAACTTGTACAGGTGATTTGGAATCACATGGACCACATCAGGTAACTCTGCAACAAATTCAATGAGGGGATACCATGGAAATATCACGCGATTAATCGAACTATAGCATGCCAAATTTAACCAACAAGTATTTCATCTTCAAACTTTTTTTGAAGTCCTACTTTACCAGCTAGAGAGAGAGATTGCAAAATACTACTACAGTTTACCTGCAATCTTTTTGGCTTGAGATTTTGTTAACCTGGCTGCAAAGCCGGAGAAACCATGCTTATAACTATAGATGATTGAATCTCTTGCAGCTTCTGAACTAAATAGTCTGCACATATTACTTCAAAGAGAAGAGAAAACCAATTTGTTGATCTTTCCTCAGTTACCTTCCCTGTACTGAAATAAAGTATTTGATGGTGAGCTGATGTTGGTGAGTTCAATATCATCATGATGCCTTCTTCCCATGAAAACGACATGAACCTATATTTAGCAATCATTTCTTGTATTATTAATTTTACAGTGAAACATAATTGAGAAATTGCAGAATAGGTTGTTGTAATAACTACTCACTTTGCTTTCAGCATTTGCTTGAATTCCTAAGAAGTCTGACAAGTTCAAGAAAAGGAGTAGATCAGTAAAAGCTAATTTACATTGAAGAAAGTGGCTGATGCTCATTTTGTGGTGTATAGGACTAGTTAAACAGAGACATAATTCTTGCAGTTGATATCCATTATTTATAGCCATTTGATAGATGGAAATCGTGCGATTTAGAATCTGATCATGATGTCTTCTTCTTGGTGTCATGATCCAAAAGATAGAGGCATCATGAAAAGTTAGCTTAATTATACCGTGGCCAAGAAGACATGTTAGAAAGCACCAAGCACAAATGGGTTCTTTAGCATGTCCTAATATAATACGTAAAATAAATTATGTGTAAGATGGGATTGGAGAATATGCTGATTATGAAACGCATTAAATAATGTGTGAAATATAATCATGTTTGAATTATATATGGTACTCACTTATTAAACAGTGGAATCATCTCATTAATTAATTTTATAGCTGCAATTTGAGACTGGTTTTACTAGTGCAAAGCTTCTATATTTTGTACTATAAAAGCAGCCAGACACACTAAGCTCCCGCTATACGCTATACCATAGTTGCCTGAGTATTGTGAAAATTATAGCCAAAATGAATTGCAGGTTAACTAGTACTTCCTCCATTATTAGTATGTGGTGCCAAAAGTGGCGGGGCAATGTGAGTGCTTATGTTATTGGTTAACTTGAAGTTTACGCTGTCTCAAGCTAGGGGTGCCCCATCCAGCAATAATATGATTGATCATATTGCGACAATGTTCTATGTAAAGGGAAGCTAAAAAGATTTATCTTGCAGAGTACTTCAGTCAAGAATCCACTGATAAATACTTAGATTACACATATGCATTGAGATAAATTAACAAACTCTTGCATCCTCATTTTCTCTAGCAAACAAGTTCTGGAAACTCGTTTCTCACAGATATAGGACTTCTTACTCGGTGCACCCCGTCAGTCCAAGTTAAGCTCCCGAAATAATAGTATGTGGTGTATTTGTGGCTGGTTGAAATGGTGAGAGTGAATGAGATTTTCTTGGTGCTAGAGTTGAATATCAAAGTTTCAGGCTTTACTTTTATGGTAATGCCAAGTGGAGGTTCAATGATGGCTTTATATTTGGAGTTCACTGGTCCAACATTGGTGACGGTTCTTCTAACAGTAACTGTTTTCCTGAGACTTGGTATGGTTAGAGAAGGAAGATTAACATCAAGAATTGAAGGTCTCTTGATTGGACAAGATGCAGCTTGATCAATGAGCATACTGATGGCACTATTGTTATAGCCCATTGAGCACAAATAAAGAATGTAGTCAAAGGTTCCCATATCATAGACTAGGCCAGGATCTTTTGCACCATTTGCGTTCACGAGTCCACCACCGAAATCAAATGGATCAGCAAGCTTGTTTGGATTTCCCTCAGATATAACTGGTTCCCCGGAATGAGGATCTGTTACCCATGCTGCGTGGACATCCATTAATTCAAACATAAATGTTTTTGAGACAAATTCATTTGGAATTTTATTGGAGAAATGGGATTTTTGCGAATACCTGTTGTAACGAGTGCAGACTTGATAGCAGCTGGAGACCAATGTGGGTGCAGGGACTTGAGCAAGGCAACAATGCCAGACACGTGAGGAGCTGCCATGGATGTTCCTGATTCAAACTTGTATGGAGTGTCTGCAGGAAGAACAGCAGCCAATATATTGACTCCTGGAGCTGCTATATCTGGCTGTAACAAGAGACACTATAATTTAGAAATGTGATGCAATATTACAATTAGTAAGTGCTACATAGTGTGCGAGATGCATAATAAAGTCTTACCTTAAGTATGGCAGGGGCAACAGAATTGGGACCTCGGGATGAGAAGGAAGCAAGATGTGTTGAAACAGGTTGCCCAACATGAGTTCGTGTAGGAATCAGCTTTACTTGTGGTTTCCTGCATTATTTCTTAACAATGGTTATAAGCACCAAGTGAAGTGATTTAAGATTCTCTACAGGAAAAAGGAAAAGAATCAAATATTTTCATTACCTGGAGTATCTGATGTAATTGAGCAATTGAGAGCCAACATCAAAATTAACTTCAATACATGGAAAGTCAAACGTTAAATCGTTCAGATCTCTGGTTGGGTTCTTCGCAACAATCAATCCCAAGCCTCCAACCTCCTGGACAACTTGTTGAGTAAATGGCAAATACAACTCATCTCCTTTAACAATGAAGCAAAGCACTACTTTTCCAGCCGCCCATGTATCATTTGTATTCAAGTTGTTGCAAAAGCTTCAAAATCCATGAATTCATGCTAATTTAGCTTGCAACAATAAAGTGCTCAGATCAACACAATGAAAGAAGAAAAAAGCCTTATGCCTCCTGATCATGTAAATGACCCCTTTGGAGACACAGAAATGACTGTCGGAGATGGACAACGTTTAACAAGAAGAATAGGGGTGGTTAATTTGGGTATCTGTTGATGACTTATACTAGCCAATTATTAGAAACATACCGTGTATCTTCAAGCTCAGAGATTTCTGGATGTGCAATGCCGATAAATCCAGTCTCCTTTCCAGTATACATGGATTGACCCTACAGATAATAACGTTTGTTTTCTTTTTCTTTTCAAGTATGATATCTTTACCAAAGTAAGAGAACTTACAGAAAAAGTCTGATTATTGCCTAATGTAATGAGTGTGGGAAATGACCTATCAATACTTGAAGCTGCCACAGTTAGGATCCATGGTGATATATTCACTACAGTTTGGGGATATGGCCCTTCGTTTCCTCCTGAACAAATAACTGTAATCCCCTTAATGACAGCATGGAAGGATGCAAAAGCAATGCCATTGCGCATATCAATATCAGCGTACAGAGGTATTTCTAAGCCAAGGGATATGGATAAAATATCAACTCCATCATGAATTGCTTCATCAATAGCCATCATTGTATCAGCAAAGGTACATCCTCCTATAAGCCAATTCCAGCACACCTTGTACATAGCAATCCGAGCCTTGGGTGCACCACCCTTAACTGTACCATAACCAAGTCCATGGTAACTTGCATTTGGTGTGAACGAGCCACCAGCAGTGCTTGATGTGTGGGTGCCATGTCCATCTCTATCCCTTGGTGACGCAATGTCAAACCTGAGAAAATCAGGATCTTTGATTGCTGGCCGTCCAGCCTCTGCTTCAAAACCCTTTAGATAGTACTTTGCTCCAATTAGTTTCCTGTTACATGCCGTAGCTGGATCAAATTTATCACCAGACTGACAATGGCCCTTCCATCTTGAAGGGATTGGCCCTAGGCCTTTGTCATTGAATGCTTCACTTTCTGGCCATATTCCTGTATTTTGAGTCAATCAATAGGTACTTTAGAGTTTTGAAACATAACAAATAATTTTGTACACTGTTTGGTACTTTTACCAAGACTATATTGGTAACCTCTACCTGAGGAGGTAGAAGTAAATTCTGCATACATTCTACCTTCCCCAGACCCGAAAAGTGGATTACACTGGTATGTTCAGTTTTATGCGGTAAGCTTTGTTGGGCTTTGTGGAGGCTTGTGAGCCGGCCCGACCCATTACTGAAACCCTAGGTTAACCATTTGGCTTTCCTATAAATATGATCCTTGTATTTGTAATTCTAGAGTAGCACAAGTGAAATAAAATCCTCCTGTTACAGTCGTGGAGTAGGGAAACCGAACCACGTTAAATTCTTGTGTGTCCCGTTTGTGTTCTGTTTCTCTTTTCTCTAGATTATTTGTGTGTGTTGTGTGTTTAATTCCCAACAATTGGTATCAGAGCGAGGTTTCAACAACATTGTAACACAAACTGTGAGAAATTGTCACCTAGGGTTCTTGTGTGAAGAACTGTGTGCAGGGAGGAGTAGCCGCCGTTACCGTGTGGGTAACCTCAAGCAGCAGCCGGCTAGGAGAACCGCGCAGGGTGCGAACAGCCGTCGTCCGTGTGCTGTCCGTCGCGCCGTTCCGTTGGCCGCCGCGTCGAGGAGCCTCAGATCCAGCCGCGAGCGTCCAGATCGTGAGCATCGTCCAAATCGCCGCCCGCTGTCTGTAGACGCCGTTAAGGGAATTGCCGAAGTCCTTTGAGATGGCAGAAGATGGGAAGTTCCGAATTGAGAAGTTCGATGGTACAGATTTCAGTTGGTGGAAGATGCAGATTGAAGATTTGCTGGTTCAGAAAGATTTGGACGTAGTGTTGGGTGACAAGCAAGGAAAATTGTCTGATGCAGAGTGGGCAGTTTTGGATCGGAAAGCTATGTCAGTTATCCGACTCTCGTTGACCAAGAATGTTGCGTTCAACATTCTTAAGGAGAAGACAGCGAAAGGCATCTTGGAAGCCTTGTCTAACATGTACGAGAAGCCATCTGCAGCAAACAAAATTTTTCTGATTAGAGAGTTGGTGAACACAAAGATGAAGGAAGGCAGTTCAGTTACCGAGCACATCAACTCATTGAATTCGATCTTAGCCAGACTTTTGTCAGTTGGCATTAAGTTCGATGATGAAGTTCAAGCTTTACTACTGTTATCATCATTGCCTGACAGTTGGTCCGGAACGGTTACAGCAGTTGCCAGTTCAGTGGGACCTAATGGATTCACCTTTGAGAAGATTCGTGATCTCGTTCTTGGCGAGGATGTCAGAAGAAGGAGTTCTGGAGAATCATCAGGTGATATGCTAAACGTCGTCAGAGGCAGAGGAAATAACAGAGGTAGTGGGAGCAGGAACCGAAGAAGGAGTCAGTCAAAGGCTCGGGATGGCTCAGGTGTAACATGTTGGAACTGCAAGGAGGTGGGGCATTTCAGGAATCAATGCCAGAAAGACAAACAAGTCAACATTGCAGAAGACAGCGTCAACGAGGATTTGTTTATCTGTTGCGCGGAGAGCAATGTGGATTCCTGGGTCATGGATTCTGGTGCTTCTTTTCACGCTACCCACAGCAGTGAAGCATTGCAGAATCTGGTTATTGGAGACTTTGGAAAGGTAAGGCTTGCAGACGATAGAGCTCTTGATGTTACGGGCATGGGTGACATGGTGCTGAAGACGCCAGTCGGTTTCTGGACCTTGAAGGATGTCAGAGTTGTTCCAAGCTTGACGAAAAGTTTGATTTCTGTTAGGCAGTTGGATGAACAGGGACATCATGTGAAGTTCGGAAATGGGCAGTGGAAGGTCGTGAGGGGCAATCTTGTCATGGCTCGTGGAACAAAAAGAGGATCGTTGTATATTGTCGGATTACCGTCTGAGGGAGTGACCGTCCCAGTTCAGAAGAAAAACAAAGTCCGGTTCACAGAATCTCGTGGGCAGAAGAAGGTTGTCTTTGCAAGAAAGAAACCCAGAGCCACAGGTCAGATTCAGGATGAACGAGCAAGGAAAGGTTCAGGAAGACCAGTCAGAGGCGTTTGTGGCAGTGGGAGCACCGGCCGTGCTTCAGCCAAGGCTCCTAGAAGACAGTGGGTCAAGAGAACCAGTATTCCAGCTGTTGATACGTCTCCAGAAAATTTCTTGCTGAGTATGGAGAGTGTTTGTTCTCAGGGAGTTCTAGGATCCGGCAGTTCGTGTCTCAAGTGGGAGCCGGTAGGGACCGAGGACGAGTCAAGGGCAGTTTCAGCCGTGACTGATGTGTTGAAGCTTCGGGGAGCTTCAACGGGCCTTTCAGTTGACTGATGAGAAGGCCGCTGTAGCAGGAGAGAGTTGAAAAAGATTACTAGACATACAAGTGTTCTAAGTGGATGACAGTTGAAATTCTTCAAGCCTCCAAGTGGGAGATTGTTGGGCTTTGTGGAGGCTTGTGAGCCGGCCCGACCCATTACTGAAACCCTAGGTTAACCATTTGGCTTTCCTATAAATATGATCCTTGTATTTGTAATTCTAGAGTAGCACAAGTGAAATAAAATCCTCCTGTTACAGTCGTGGAGTAGGGAAACCGAACCACGTTAAATTCTTGTGTGTCCCGTTTGTGTTCTGTTTCTCTTTTCTCTAGATTATTTGTGTGTGTTGTGTGTTTAATTCCCAACAAGCTTATCTATTCTTGTCTTTATGAATGGAGTAATTAAAGAGGAAAACCTGTATCAAGGACTCCTATGATGATACCATCGCCCATGTTGGCTTCATGAAGGAGGTTAGTTGGAGGAGAAGATTCGGAAAGGCCAAGATAATCCCAACTTCTTGTTGTGTGCAATTTGAAGAAATGATTAGGAACCACATGGACCACATCAGGTAACTCTGCGACAAATTCACATCATTCCAACTGACTCAAACATTTTTGTGCCAAATTTAACCAACAAGTATGTCATGTTCAAACTTTTTTACAAGTCCTACTTGCGAGAGAGATTGCAAAGTAGTACTACAATTTACCTGCTATCTTTTTGGCTTGAGATTTCGTTAACCTGGCTGCAAAGCCAGAGAAACCATGTTTATAACTATAGATGATTGAATCTCTTGCAGCTTTTTGACTGCATCAGGAGAAAACATAAAGTTGTGAATTAAATAGTCGAGAGCAGAGAAGAGAAGATTAATCTGTTGATCTTTCCTTTTGGTTACCTTCCCAGTACTGAAGTAAGTAATTGATGGTGAGCTGATGTTGCGAGTTCAACATCATCGTGTTGCCTTCTTCCCATGTAAACGATATGAACCTATATATTTAGCAATCATTTCTGATACTATTAGATCAATCAGTGACACAAATAATGAACTTGTATACCATACAAGAAATCATTCATACATCTACTCAACTCACTTTGCTTTCAGCATTTGCTTGAGATACTAATAAGTCCGACAAGTTTAAAAAAAGGAGCAGAGCAGTGAAAGCCAATTTATATTCAAGAAAGTAGCTGATGCTCATTTTGTTCGTTAACGAGTTACAGAATTAGCCAAAACGATCGAGGTGATAATATTTGCCATTGATCTTCAGTTCTTCACTATTTATATCAATCTGGATAGACGGAAATCGTGCAATTTAGGTTCTGATCATGATTTCTTCTTCTTGATGTCACGATCCAAAAAGATAGAGGCATCATGAAAAGTTAGCTTAATTATTGTTTGGGGCCAAGAACAAAAGCTTCTTTTTAATAAAAAAGGCACAGAGCACCAAGAAGTTACATAAGCAATAAATTATGGAATTGAAGAATATGCTGACTATGAAACGCATTTAAATATGTGAAATATAATCATGTTTGAGTTATACTCTTTCACCGGTTCCGTCCTCAGTCACATTTCTTTTAGCACGTTTTGTAAATAGGAATGTATTTTTTTCACTGATTCACATTTATTTCTCTCCCATATATTACACTTCATTTCAAAACAAAATTAAGCTAATTTTATCTCAAGACATCGAATACGTACGAAGGGTAAAATTGGATAAGATAAGTAAGTTTCATTTTAACTTTGTAAAAATGACAAGTAATTGAGATAATTACTTTTAGTGACCTCAACAATTAATATGAAATAATTGAATAGTGGAATAATTAGTATTGGTGTCAATTCCATTAATTCTATTAGCTGCAATTCGTGTCTGGTTTTAAGGGTGCAAATAGCTCTATTAAAGACGCATGAATCATGCCAATTATCCCAAAAAGTCACTCTCTGACGGACACAATAGGTTATGATCTAATTGTTGTTCGATTTTGAAAAGAAATTGAAATAACAAATAAATTGATGATATCTTAGAAACTACTTTAAAAGGTACTAGCGGTAATGAGAAATATCAAGATAAAGCAACAGAAATATTATACGGAAAAAAAAGGCTTGTAGATGTCAATCAAAGTAAAGCTACTATTTTAGATCAATAATTGGTTGATGCCACTTCTAAGTAAAATTGTATACTCGATGAATGTTTATACGGGGGATACTAAGAGTTGAAGTTGATGTGTCCCTAGTTGATTCAGAACAAAAACTAATGGATACAATTGATGTTGAAGATACTAAAAATTCAGGATAGCATGTTTTGCAAGTTGAAATATAATGACACTAAAAACTGGACACTGATTGCACACAAAAATTCAACTAGTAGTCTGACCCTTTTTCATGACTAGCCAAAATAATTCTTCATGTAATGGAAAAGATGCAACTGAAAATTTTCAAGACAGTAAGAAGAGACAAGATATTGATAATGCCTCAAAATACCTAATGAAGGCTACTAAAAAAGATGTTAATTTTATGGCTCCAACATTATATCTTTCTAATCCTTAGGAGCTAAGATTATTCAAGAAAATCTAGATATCATGCTACTCAAATCAAATCCATCAGTTAATCCACTCATGGTCACAGTTAATACCCCGACTCATAAGATCTCTTCCTTTGGAGTCACTTGGTGAATCTAGACAACTAATAAGGTCAATAGAGAATGACAACAATTTGGTCCAAAAAGAGCAAGTTTCACCACCTGCTACCTATAGCCAATTAAGCCCAGAAGCTTTTATATTGTTTGTGCTTAAATGATTGCAAAAAAGAATGAATCAAGGGGTTTAGCGTCAAATACAATTGATTTGGACGATCATTCTCTTGATGAAGATGAAGATGAAGAAGAGCTGCACATATGCTTTGATAGAAGTGGAAGCAACAAAAGTGAAAAGAAGACACATGAAAGGTAAAATAGTTGGGACGGTAAAGTGACTTAAAAGTATGTTCCAAGGACGCGACAAGCAACAAAAAATTCAATAAATTCAAAAAAAGGTATGAATTATCAAGTATTGTTGGATAGGTTTAAAGAAGTCAAGAGAAAAATACTTCAAGTTAATTTTGATGAAAAATTTATCTTTTTCAATTCATGCTTTCGTAAAAGAAAGTTTGAGGCTAATAACTCAATCTTCTTTTTGATTGTCATATTTCAACATGATTTAAGTATCCTCACTTGTAATATCATCATGGAGTGTATTACAAACTCTGTGGTGATCACAAGATACTTCGTTTTTTTTAACTCTTATTTTCTTCATATTTGTTAGTTAGTAGAAATTATGTATTTATTTGGATTGGTAATATAAGGCCTAGACTCTTACTTATACTTATTCCTATTGATATAATTCTATTTAATATATTTTTTTAAAAAAAAATACTCCTCTCACCAGCATATTACATCGTTTCCGGACATCATTATCTTATAGGATTAAAAGATTAAAAAGCCAGTCAATACTGACTTTATTAAAGATTAAAAAAAAGGTAGGTAAAATAAAGTCCACTAAAAGGAAATTGTATGATTTTAGTGTGGTGTTTCCTTTTAAATTCAGCATTTGCCCCACCAATTTTGACCACCATTTTTTTTTATTTAATGAAGGTCTAATTTTAATTATTCACATATTAATTATTTAATTTATCCGTTTAATTATTAATTGCATTTATTTTTCTTATATTAAAATTATTTAATGAATTAAAAGATTAAGATTTATAATAGTCTTTCACCTTATTTGTTTTTATTAAAATTAAGATGTGTATTAAAATTTAAAAATCTTAATATGAATATTAATATGATGCATTCAGATCTTAATATAAAATAGTTAAGATAATGTATTTCTCAACATATGGATGCGTAAAAGTTGTGTTTGTTTAAAAAATAATAAATATACAATTTCAAACAAAATACGAAATTGATTTAATATTATATCAATAAAATATTTTAATAATTTTATATGGTTGGTGCTGCCGAATGTTAATGACTAACGATGACTATTGTATGTCGATTTAGGATGTTGTTGTTGACTAATCAGGGGAGGACTCACCTTATAGCAAGGTGTGTCACGCGACACTGCTTTGTCGAAATATTTTATATTTCTAAAATCTGAAAAAACAAAATATGACTACTATAAAAATAAATCGTAGTAGATGGATACACAAGTGATCTTGGCCTGTTGGTTGGGCGCGAGCATGGCTTGTGTCTAGGAGAACCTGAGTTTGACCCTCACCAAGCACATTTTTTCATCCTAATTGAAATATATTCATTACAAGTATATGGGCACGTGCGTCGCACATTTACTTCATAACGATGAATATGAACTATTAAAAAATCACATAATTTTTAAAAAAATAGTATTTGAGTTACAATAAAAATATTAAAAGTAAAAAGATAAACATTTCTAGTGTATAAACTTATTAATAAAAGGGCAATATATGATTTAACTTTTAAAAAAATGTTTCTAGTGTATAGTTGACTTGAAGATTTTTTTTATTTTTTTTTGCATTTAGTCCTCCCTTTATTATGATTTTGATATAGAAATTTTATATTTGTTTTAAAAGACAAAATAAAGTAGCAAAAACAAACGTGGAGGTACACTACCAGGATATACATTTCAAGAAGATAAAATGTTTGATACTAGTTAGTAAAAGATGAAATTCTCCTTGTCATTAAGTAGAATGCAATTCAAATTTATATATAAGAAAACTTATTAGAAGGAAATAACTAAAGATTTAAAGTGCAATGTTTGGTACTTAAATTAGGTAACTATATTAATAAGATATTAATATTTAATTAAATAAATCAGATTTTAATTTAGTGGAGAGCCAAAATGACATTATTAATATTCTTACAATTAAAAGTTTGTTAAAATATATTTTATATTTTTTTGTTAAAAAATTAATAGGAGCAAAATATTTGGTCAAATGATAAAACATCTTCTAACTTCTTAAGCATTTTGGTGTATCCTTTTTTTGACTTTGGGATTTGAATCTCTCGATAATTTTAATAAGAATTGTCTAAAAAATATAGATTTTATCCACAAGTACATGTAAGAATGATTCTTTACAAATGTTTAAAATTTAAGATGCAAAAATGTAAATATTAATAATTTGAAATTAGAAGATCTTATAGGCATAAATTGTTTTACATGCCATATACAATACCCCCCAGGAGTCCTCAGGGCGCATGCACCGAGAACCCCC
>NC_028639.1:53544109-53589844 GCF_001406875.1 Solanum pennellii
TATAAATAGTAATCATTCTATATGCCACAAATATTAAAAGATTTGGTTAAAGTCAAAAAGTTGAAAGACAATATTCATAAATAAATATTAGGCATTTCTACCCTTTTAAAGACAAAAATAGTTCCAATTTTTTGAATATTTTTCTTTATACTAAAACATAAATTATTTTATTATGAGACCATTGAGTTAAATCAATATACAAAGACCATAATCAATGCCCACTAAAGATTTGCAATGTTTCATAGATAATATATTAGACAAATTACTTGGTGCAACTTTAATTGCTACTATTATTTTGAATAGTAATTGCAGTTATTGTATTCTTTCTTTTCATTGTGATAAGGAATAATATATTCATCTTCATAATTTACACCATCTAATTATCCTATTTATATTCCATATACATCTTTATTTGTTTCATGAGTATCCTAACTAAGGTTATTTTTTTCGTTCTATAGTTTAAATAGTGCCGCTCATATCATTATTGTTCTATTTGATTCATACTTTAACTAAATGAAGAAGTCTCTTGAATTATAATTGTTTATGGGAGAAGTGTTTACAAAAACTTGAAAAAATATATATACATATTGTTATGATTAGAGCCTTCAAAAGAATGTGTATGTTGTCGCATGTTTTTTTCTTTGTTTATTTTGTATATGTGTTTTCTCTCTATTAAACTTCTTTAATTTGATTTTCCATAAATTTTTAATTGTTTTAATTATATTTTTATTTAGGCTTAAGTTAATCTTTTGTGACTATATATAATGCAAATTGGCTAATTAATTACTATCTAAAGTTCTAAATTTACAGTTTATTGATAAATTTTATACATTAAAATAAGATTCCTCATTTGATGTTATTGTGATTAAACTTCTTTAATTTGATTTTCCATAAATTTATGATTGTTTTAATTGTATTTTTATTTAGGCTAAAGTTAATCTTTTGTGACTATATATAATGCAAATTGGCTAATTACTATCTAAAGTTCTAAATTTACAGTTTGTTGATACATTTTATACATTAAAATAAGATTTCTCATTTGATTTTTTGTCACAATTTTATAATTTCATTTGTAATTGTTGCGTTTTGTTATTCGCTACATGCATGTATGTACACGTAGAATTCTAATTGTTATAATGAATATAAAGAAAATAAAATGGGATACATCCTGAAACTAGTAAGCAGAAAAAACACCAACCCAGTTCATGAATTTGCAAATGTAAACTTAAACAACTCAAACACCAACCCAGTTCATGGTCCAAAGTCATGGGTGATACACAAATATTAGTTCAACCGAAATTCAAAAGAACACAAACAAGGACAGAAGAGAACTCACTGAGATTGCGAACAGTGGCATTGACTAAAATTCCCCATTGAACCTGGTCATCAACCTACTGCAAACCACTTTCATTGTTCGTAACCGGCTATTTGAAGCTACAAAGAGGTCAAACTCTTGTAAAATTTGTGAATCCATAATAGATATATACAACAGTTGAACACAACAGGATTGCAGATATTCAGAGAGATGAGTTCTTGATAAAAAAAAAATCAGAATGCATAAACAAATACTCAAAGCTTCGTCTCAGCTGGCAAGTAAGCACTCAAATTAAAAGAGTGGCACATCTAGACACCTCAACTTGGTCTCAATTGACAACTAAACACTCCCAACTCTTGGTTCTAGGTTGCTCATTACTTTTTTGGCATTCTTTCCATGAACATTGGGTTGAAAAACTCTAATGTGTGATGTGCAGGCGGATTGTGATCGAGTTACTGGTGATCTACTTCCAAAGGAATAGTGCTGCAAAGAAAGAGGTACGAATAATCTCTTAACCAGGAAGAGGCAGGGGAGGGCTTGGATGAATACCTTAACCCATTGATAACTTTGTGCATTAAAAAGGTCTGACATGGTCGCAAAAGCAAAGAAAGAAGAAGACAAATCAACCGAAAAACTCATTTTCATCCTAAAGATTCCATCTATACAGGCTTATATTGATAAGGAAAAAAATAAAAATAATGTAGCACTAACTTGGTGCTAGTACATTAATATCGTCAGAACCCTCCTATACACAAAAGCAAAAAGAAGAGGTTCTTCTGTACAAATATCCGTGTAATGAGTCTATGAAATTTACCAAGCTATTTTCATCTTGAAGATCAACCAAAAAGCCAAAAGTCATAAGCATCTAACCTTAATCTTCTGTACAGAATCTGCTTTTCTTTCAAAACATCTTGCATTTCTTCCCTTCCATAATTAATATCCAACAAACAGAAGCTGGTGTGGTTTTCCAAATCTTTCTCATAGGTTTCCAAATTTGACTTGCCACAGGACAGATTCTGTTTCAAATTCTCTTCTAACTTGGATCTATAATTGTGAAGTAGAATAATTTTTAGTTAACTAAATAGTAGTAGTGGTGATTTCAGGACCCTAAATACAACTAATCTTCACATGAACATGACAAATGCGTCAACTTTAAACGTGTTTAGGCACATAGATCCAGAGTAAACAGACAAAAATGATTGAATAAAGAAGACAAAAAAAAAAGAATCATATATAAAAGCAGAGTTTCTGAGTAAATATTAACATGCCATTACAAACAATACAACAGAAAAGATGGATCATCTTCGTTGGCAAGTGCTTAGAAGAGAGTAAACTACAAGCTTAACCCCACTAAATATATTTGCAGGAACAAAGACACCCTACACCCTCACATGGCATCATATATAGAAAAAATACATACAACACATTCCAACTTGTCTTTTGATTCAAAGTACTTCTTCTGCAGCTAGATATCCCTAATTCTGAAATTTTATTCCTTTTCTTTTTTTTTAATTGGAATATAGAATAGGAATAGTTGCTACTATTGTGGCCAAGAGTCTTGCATTTGAACCTGGTGCATCTCTATTTGCGCCTTTAACTTCAAACAAGCCCACTGTGATCAAACAAAAATTCTTTTGGGACTTTGCTCAAACATCTCCACGGCAACAAAATCTAGCCAAATGTATATTAATATCAATTTTCAAAAACTCTGCCTCTATGAAGCTGCTAGTTATTGAAATTTTCCATATTAATTTATTTTTTTCAGATTCCATTTGTGCAAAACTCAAAAAGTTTGGAAATTCATATTGAAGAGGTGAAAACCATTTGGGTAATTATCAGAATCGAACAATCATCAATAAATACAGAAAGAAAATAGATACATATAGGTAAAACAACACAGAAACGAGAAGGAAATGAATCGATGAAGATCCAAAGTCATCTCAATTGAATTCACTAAAATTAATCAATATACAAGAAGAAGGGTTTCAGCAAAACAAAATTGTATGTTTCATTCCTAATTCTAAGCAGTAACAGGAGATAGAGATAACACCCATGACTGATGTACCAAATTCCCGCAAAACCCCAACCCTAAGTCAGACAAAAATGGGGGAAAAAAGTACCTGAATACGAAAATGGATTCAAGAAACATAGCAATGTCTCTACTCCTTTGCCAATTTTATTCTCGTCACCATCATCTTCATCGCCTAATTTAATGGTAATGTGAAAGAGAATGGTAGTGAGGAGGAAGAGAAGAGAAGAGAAGAGAAGAGAAGAGAGAAATTAGATTTCAAAATAATTTGGAAACAAAATATCAATATAAGGAAATAGGTTGTTACAAAAGAGCCGTTCTTTGTGAAATTAGATTTCAAATTAACTAAGAACGTAGTAATCAAATTTATAAAATTTGTCCTCAATTTAAATAAGATTAATTAACAAGCTTCACAATTTAAATGAAATAAAATAACAAAAAAAAAATGAAGACAATTTTTTAATACTCATAAAATGTACTGGCTAACTTCAATTATAAGAACTCTTACTGATGTTATTGACAACAACTTAAGGAGAATATACTAGAACTTAACAGACAAATTTGTAAAATAAGGTTTGAAAAGATGGTTTCGATATAACGAAAAAATGGTCATATCATCATTTGAAAAGATAAAATGAATCACCTTTTAACGTGGTGGTTCCCCAATTCATTACAAAGGTATATACAAAGAACTTGGAATGCTCCGAAGAGCCAGTTCAATCGTCTATTATATAAGAAAAATAACACATGTCTCGTAATTTTTTAAAAAAATGCTTGTAAATGTAGAAATATGTGTTAAGACTCTTTATTTTATATATTTTTTCTCATCAGATGTGTAATACAACCTCTTACCCATATAATTCATGTCATTTTCAGTGATATATCAGATATTAAATATTCAAAAAGATTAAAAAAGAATCAAATATTTAACTTTTATAAATTCTGAAATGTTTAAATAGTCATGTTCTTCAATTCTCATATATACTTACAGTTTGAGCACCAAATTCATACTAAATATATGAAATTCTTCTTTATTCGATTTGAAATTTCAACTACAAGTTCACTAGCACAAAGTCAATGAGCCTCAATCACAAATTTAAATTAATTTCACAAATTCATAAGACCAATAATTTGTTGTCTTCAAGCTTTCTCTAGCTTATCAATGAAATTTTCAACTTTTTCAATACTCACCATCACACTTTATGTTGGTGGGTGATTTTGTTGAAGAAGAAGAGAAGAAAGTTTAGGGTTACGGTGGGAAAAGTGCTGGAGAAGAACAGAAATTAGGGTGATGCGGGAGTAAGTCAATGAAGAAATAAGTTTTTTATTTAAAAAGATAAATTTTTAAATTAAATATAATGTATTTACATGCTTGAAAGCGAGTGTATTCACACATTTTTCCAACTCAACAATATTTATGTCACATAGATTTGATTAATGATCGAGGAATTTCAAATATTGTTTTTTGATAAGTTTAAGAGTCCAGTTGGTAAAGTATAGAGTAAAAGGGTTCAGAATACAAACTCATACAAGTATAAGTTTAAGAGTCCAGTTGATAAAGTATAGAGTAAGTACATCTTTTTTGATTTTCCATCTGATCTGATGTCTGGTACCAAATTGGAGTCCGACTAAATTCAGATTTGTGCCGAAAAGTTTCAATTAGGGGTAAAGCACTCCCTTACAAAGGCTACTCTGAGTTCAGTGGAACTCGGACTCGAGACATCTGATTAAAGATAAAAGAGTACTTACCACTTCACTTCAGTAACCATCAAATTTAGATGTGATTGCGAATATGACTCACCTAATTGGACCATGTGATTGATAGCTAATTTTAACCATTCACAAACATGACAGTGCACCACTAAAAACTCGAGGGGTGGGGGGAAAGAAATTAGAAAAAATGTACACAACAAAAGTGAATCCAGAATTTGAAGGTTGATGGTGTCACATAGCTTTGAACATAGATGTATTGCTATTTACAAGATCCAAATAGGTTAAATATTTGGTTGGTTTGATAAAATTTGGCTTCAGTTCATATGTTCATCTTTGTGATTTACATAGATAAAATAGATCCAAAAATTTTTTTTATGAGAACTTGACACAAAGAAAAAGTGATTCAATGACGACATAACAATTTATCCACACAAATACCTCACAGTCTATATAACAAACTATAGATCAACTGATATGTTTGGGTGTCGTGTCACCCCAACCCATACACATAGATCCACCCACAAATACCTAGTTTAGAGATCATGTGCATCATAAATTTTCCCATAAGCCGCCCCTGGCAGCAACCATTATGATGTCTTCGAAGAACTATCAAACTTCAGTTATTTAGGAGAATTTTAGTAGCTCAGTTAGTTGACTACTGAACTTTCGCCTTATGAATGAGAGCTTGATTCTCAATTAATATATGCGTTTCATTAAAAAGGCAAATTCCATCTGTCGATGGCAATAAAAGTCTCTCTATGCTTGGGCAACAATTTCCAGTTATATATCTTGGAGCCCAGAAGAAGAAACATGTGTATTGTGGTTTTATAAGTTTGTGACTATTTTTCAATCACCTTGAGAATGCTGGTTATATTCCAATTAGCATTATTACAAGTGGATATTTGTCAGAGCAGCTAGAAAACTCCAATCCTGTCAAACAATAGAAATGGAGAAGGAAAAGATGTCATGGAACTAAAAATAAAGAACAGTTTAATTTTAAGAAAGCAGAAGTCTTTGCACATCCTACCGTACAGGTGAGACCAAATTATGGCAAGATCAGGAACTTATTGAGTTATACTCAACCTGAAAAGGATCTAAAATCCATTTTACCAAAGGTGTGCCCCTTTTGAACGAGAACCATGGGAGAGCAGGGTCAAATCCATCTTAATGGACAGAGTTGTCTTATACATGTACAAACAGAACGACAGAAGGATGCAAGCATACAGTGGAATATGACACCATGGTTATCCAAAAAACTAAGATATCTAAGAGTCTGGTGTAGCCAACAAGAATGAGCGTCTTAATCATGAAAACTAAAAAGGTTGCCCCAGCTGCTACAAATTCTATTAGGAAAAAAATTGTGAAAGCTGCTACAGAAGACTAAAGTGCTGATTCATTTTTATCAAGGAAAAAAGGAAGGATGTGTCAAATGGCTTACCAGAAAGAGGGAAATACCTCAACTTCATGTTCATACAGAACTGGTTGTTTGAGAGTTCAAGAAATCAACCAACATATCTTCTGCAGAGTTTCTTTTAATCATTTTAATTAGTTAGAAATCAACATGAACTAAACAGAAATTAGAGGTGAATGAAATTTTCACAGCTGAATAGACTCACAGACTAAAAAGAAGTGCACAGTTATTTTCACAATTGCTCTTTTACTAAACCATTCTCTATAGTACTCATGTTAATAGTTGATGCAACTCATGACCAAGAGTATTCCTAAAACAAACGGCTAGCACGTTCAAATGTTAAAGCAAGACTACAGAATCTTCTCTAACTGTTGTTGTCCTCCTATGATGCTCTAATAGTTTACAGTTCTCATTTCAGGCAACAGAGGTCCATGTAAATACAGAAACAAAGTTTATATATGATATTAAAGTTAATCTAGCTGAAGAAACAGAAAGCAGCTATGTAGTACCTTCAAAAGATAAGAAATACAAGGCTAGTTAGGACATCATGCACCATGTTTCTTTTCTTTTTCAAAGGACTGCAATTCTTACAGCTGGCTTTGTTGACTGAATCAATATTTACAACAATGTAATGAAGAAGAATTTGATCAATGCAAAGCACAGATGTCAAAATGTGTTCAACATAAAACCCTCCTAAAAGAAATTGAAATGACATATAAGTCAAATTCGTAAATGACTTCACTTAAAATCAAGCAACTTTCGGTGGAAATGTTTTCACTTAACATCTTCAATGAAATCTCTGCCATGGACATCAAAATATACGACTCTGGAGAGGTCCAGAGGGTAAGGCTTCACTGTTGACAAATGAGTCTCAAAAACTTTATATGAACATCGAAAACCCATTGCCAACACTAAGATAGATCCAAACAAAAAAAGTAAAGAAACCACGTTCCACATAATTATGTTGTATCTGACATAGTTGCGTAAGATAAAGCTCACTTGATGAGGAGAAGATATGAATCTATGGTTTATATGGAACACAGCTATTCTGCCAAAAATCCACAAGATTATTGTTTCTCCAGCAAAAGAATATGATTTATACAGTCAAGGAATTATTCAATCTTGTGCATCAGTTCAAAACTAAAAGAAGAATCAGGAGGCCAACTCGATTTTCAAGGATCAGATCACGGAAAACAGTGACACTTAAATCAACAAAAAATTCAAAACACCACCACAATGTAGTCTTTTCCTAGTATAGCTGTATAATTTGTCTTTAAAAAGCACATATGCACCATAATTTAAAAGGAAATATAGGCATAAGATAAATCAGAATTTGCAATATATGATACTGATTTACAATTTCAAAGAGCGTCAATATCAAAGGGATTGGCAGCTCTGTAGTACATTATCAACAGGAATAGCAGTTTCAATGTGCTGTCAACTATCTGTTGTGTGTATTGAGAACTTGCACTAATGTACGATCACTAGTTCATAAGAAGCCCTATTTACGAATAACGCAAGGAAGCTCACCATACTTTACTAGAAAGACAGCCTAAAAGTTAAAATCATGTCCTTACTCGGCCATGAAGAACACCAATACCTCAACATCCAATGCTCAGCCAATGAAAGAAGGTGTTGTTTATATTTCCTCCATTCCTCCATAGATATGTCCATAGGCACGTCCCGAACTCGGGCAGAAGACCAAAACCAGGAATCCGCAAAAATGAATTGATCTAACGGAACCATCAAACCTTTGGGTTTAACATTTAATAGAGATTTTCACATGATTATAACAACATATAATTTCTCAAAAATCATTTCGATCAGTCATCACTCTCATCGAGGCCACTAACGGCAGGAACTCGTCCCTTCCTCTTGCTTTTTGTTGAAAATCTTGCAGCAGACACACTCAGAAGTTTATTGAGTGACATGCCTTCCCCTAAGATCTTTCTTTTTTCTTCGTACCTGTGTTTAATCCTTCCGTCAAGCTTGTACCCAAGAAATGCAGGAAAAGCCAATAGCTCCCCAACTTCACGACCCATCTCCTCAACCAAGTAGTCCATCTTCTCTTCCAGTGACTCATGATTGTACTGTAATACCTGCGGATGTTTCATGCTCATCTCCAGAATGTCATCAAAAGTCAAGCCGTAGTTCAGAAATACGCCAATCACTTCTTGCATATTTTTGCAGCTAGTCCTGGTAACAGCTCCCATTGCCATAGCCAATTCCTTAGTATTCTTCTTATACCCAATCTTCACCAAAAAAACCAGCTTGTAAGCGAGATTCCCCTCAAATGACAGACTTAGAAATAAAGGAGCTTTTATCAAGAACCTGAATATATCATGTGAACTCAATCCACATTGCTTTAGAAAATCAATTCGAGGATGCAATTTTCTTTTCCTGCTGGCACTAAACATGTTGGGATAAACTAAAACAATTCGAAAGATCTCTTCCTCACTTAAGCCAGCATATGATTTCAAGAACTCTACGTGATCTTTTAAGTGATCAACACTGTATGCTACAACAAATGGCAACTTACGCAACACAGTTGCAGTTCCGGTCTCATCACCCCCACTCAGCTCCAAGAGGAACCCTACCCTGGGAATCAACTGGGCATCAAGGTCATAATTGAGAAGTGCTGGTCGGCGAAGGATCAAATCACCACCACCAAAACGGTTCAAGAAAGTAAGCATTCTTTCTATATCTTCAAATGACTTGAGACAAAATGCCTTTGTTAAGTTGGCATTGTTGAGAACGTGAACAATTGTGTCTTGGGTAATCCCAAATTCGAGTAACAATCTAACCTTTGTTCCAAATCCTTCAAGAAACCTTGGTTCTGTCGAGTTAAAAAGATGTTCAATCTGTGAAGATTTGATTTTTCCAGCCAATTCCAAATCACCTTCGATAAGAAAACTAACAAGGCCATCAATTTCCACAGCTGTTAAAACATCTGGTCTTTTCACAATCAATCTTGAAAGAGCAAGACCGCTGACCCCAAGGGACTGCAAAGAATGAATTCGCGTGCGTATGGATTCGAACGGCGTCAGGCTAATTACCGGGTGGGCGTCCAAAAGAGCTTCAGTATCAGTCTCATTGAACCCAATTTCTCGAAAGAGTGAAAATAGCATCACCCCTGAGAAAAGAGACCATTCAAGAGCAGTCAAAGAAATGGGGATGATAGAAACACATCATGTGTTTGATAGTTGACCTGAGAGAAAGAAACTCACCGGAATCGACGAAAGAATTTGTAGAGCTGTCGTTGATGGCGAGGGCGTTGCATTTGAGCAGTAAAAGCGTGGAATCTTGAGGAACCAGAAAGTGTAAAGGTAGTTTATCTTGTTTTTGTGGGGAAAATGTGAGTTTCTGACAAGGGAGCAAAGCAGAAGGAAAGAGAGTTCGTATGGGGGGAAATAAACAAGAAGGAGAAGGTGAAAGACGAAAAGATTTGGTGGGCGTCGACATAGTAGCAAAGGAAGCAACACTGCAGCCAGTTGCTTAGCGATAAGGTAGATGACGATAGTTAAGCTGTTGCTCCAAAGTGTCACTCTCCAACCAGTAACGGGTTAAAAAACAAATTTAGTACTGCTTACTAAATTATTTTATCATTTGAGTTTAAGATAATACCAGGGCGCGCCAAACTACATTAACTTTTTAAACAATTTTTACACCTTTGTAAATATTGACAAAAAAAAACTTTGGAAAAGATTGTCCTAGTTGAGTGTGTAAACCAACTCATGATAATATTATCGATAAGAGTTATAATTGATAAGAGTTATAATTGAATGTAATTTGTTCCTAGTAAAATTAGAACAAGAACCAAATGAAGAAATGATCTCCTATTATCATTGGTAATTTGAATTAAATAATGATTCCATCGTCTCTGTTTTATTTACTAGTCTCATTAAGAAAATAACGTTTGTTTCAAATCATGACTAATCTCCTGGTTTTCCAACATTTTCCAGTCAAGAAAACTTAAAGCGCAGCAGCCCCAACTTATGCTTTCAAAAAGTTAAGCCAAAAAAAGAGGCCATAAGAGTCCAATTCTACATAGTCCTGTGATCGCCGAAAGGTGGTTCAAACAAATGATATTCATCAGTAAGATTAAGCAATGTCTAGTTGAAACCACCAAAGATCACTTCCACGTCCAGTTTAAGGAGAGAAAAAGCAAGTGCTGCTTTCAGAATGGAAATGACGAAAATGCAAAACAACATACAGAAAAACCATTACTTACCCTTACTCGTTGATGTCTTCGACTCCCCTCTCAGCCAACAGAAAACAATTACTTGTCTAAAAAATTTAAATAGGGAATAGATGGCAAACCAAGAAACTGTTACATTGCCAAAATGGGAGCTTCAGCTGGTACTTGACTGGACTGTCCTCAAACAAATTTAAAACAGCAGATGTTTGAGTAGCCTGTATCAGTGTAACTTCACAACTCCAAGAAAAATTATATCTTTGATAAAATTGACTGAACGTATTCGACTTTGAGCAATGATAGCTTAAATGTTTGCATCCTGATAAGCAAAATAGTGTGTTGCATCAACAAAAAATTGTTACAATTATAATTCTCTGCACAGTGAGTGGTATTTATACAATTCTTCCTGCTCCGCTCAGCATCTTATATAATGGACTACTTGTTTCTGGAAACTGGCATGCTTAAATATTCCAAAGATGGCAAGGTACAGATGAATTTGCAATCAGACAACAATGTTTGGTTGCTTATTGAGCCTGACACTGTCGATGAGATGGCTTCAGAGAATTCTTAGCAAAACCTACTCCATTTTTCTTACTTGTTGGAATGCTTCACTGTCAATGAGATGGCTTCAGAGAATTCTTAGCAAAACCTACTCCATTTTTCTTACTTGTTGGAATGCTCTTGATTAGAACAACTGATGAAGATGCCTTCTTCAATTTTCTGTGAAATGCACAAAATATAGTCAGACTTTTTAGCATAGGTCACATACTCGAGAAAGCCACAAGGAAGACAGAAATTACAACTTAAGAAATTCTTACAAGTACCGTTGTTTCTTTTTGGAAGCCTGGCCAACAGAATCAGATGTTCTTTTACAAGTTCCTTCCAATTTATCATCCAACTGAAGCTTCTGCACAAGACAGTACAAGTCAAGACAACTCAAAAGACGATGGAACAATATTCTTCTGGTAAAACCAAAACGGCTACTGATAACCATTAGGTAACTGGTCTTACATCAATGCCTAATATCTATACACCAACCCCTTCACTACTTAAATGCACAGAATAGTCCATCAAATTTCTCATTCCTTTATGCATGTGAATTCAAGATCACGAACTTCTACAGCAACAAATTTGAATATATGTCTCCAAATAATTACTTTATGCACGCACGACGATCTGTTTGTGTTACATTTTTTATGTGCAGGGGTGGATTTATCTTAAGCCAAGCGGTGTTATATGACCCCGATTTGTCGGAAAATTTTACTAAATATGTCTATATAATTAAAAGGCAGAAACAGGAAGTAGATAAATTGAGTAAAATAATACCGCTTCGTCAGAAACTTTTACTAAATGTCTGTATAATGAAAAAGAATAAACATAACCGTTTGACAGTTGAAACCAAGAGCTACACAGCTCATTTGGTCGGGTGCCTCAATTTTCTACTAGATGTCATGAGGTCGAAGCTAGCAGCTTCATTTGTTGTTTTAATATTATTGCGCCTCATCTATAAAAGGAACATGTCCAGCCATTCAGTTCGTACCGCTGACCTCTTGAAAGGTTGATAAAACATAGAACATTAGACTAGAATAACATTTATTGACTCTTTGACAATAAACTATTTGATGGTTGAGAGAAGGATGGAGTTATGCTATTTTCTTTCTTTTCCTTTTCTTTTTTCCTTTCATCTATTTTCTGAACAATGAGTTTTTAGAGATTATTTGGTGCCCTGTATAAAAAAAAAGTACTTGGCATTATTTCTAATGAAGTTATTTCAAATACATTTCACAAATGAAAAACAAGAAAAGTTAAGAGGAATATACGTGGATGGTGTTTTGTTTATATTTTGTTAATTTTTAATATGATGTTATAGTGTTCTACTCATTTTAAAATGTGACATTGCTTACAGAAAATCTTGTGTGCTTTATTGTTTATGAGTAAATATAAGTCTCAATATGCAAGTAAATAATGATAAGATTGACCTAAAGAAATTATCGCTAATGAATCCACCAATAAGGACATAACTAGTTTCTAAACTATTTAGCAAATATATCTCGGCAAAAAGGGACATCCCTATTTGAGACACGTCATGTTCTTATAATCTCAGTGTCTTCATAAAGAGACAAACAGTGTGAAGAATAAAAATTAGATCACGTTCATAGGCCTTGTGAAATTAGGTATTGGGCCTAACTGGGACCCTAAAAGCTTAGCTCAAATGGAGAAAGATTGGCCAAGACCTAATTTTACATGGTATAATAGCAGAATTCATTTCACCCAATGTTGGGCTCCCACATCGGAAGTTAATGAGATGGGGGGTTTCCTTATCGGACTTGGGCAATACTCCTCACTTTGAGCTATCTTGTGTGAGTTAGGCCCAAGACCTAATTCTATAATCTCTAAGCCATTTCAATGGGAATTAAAGAAATGATCCTGCGTAATCTCTAGCAGAGAGTAATATACCCCAAATTCCATCTTTTTTACTACAATTTTTGTCATTGGTGGATCAATCTGATTTGAAGCCAGACTATAATAAAAATGTTGCATACCATACATTTGCAACATTCTAAGGAAAGGAATAGAAATAGATAAAGTTCGTACAACCAGACAAAACTTCATGATCCGACATAATGCAGTTTGCAATTCTATATCAAACTGAAATAATACAGGTCAGAACTATGCATCAGATGCTAAAGAAGCCACACTTGGCAGTACATACCAAATAGGGTCTTCAGAAAAAGCAAAATAACAATGCATAGAATAGGCCATTTTGTAACACAAAAGAAGAAAAGTTTCATTCGGAGAACAGCACGACTAGAAATGAATATCACCCCCACAATGTTGCAAGAGGTATACGATGCAAAGCTACCATAAATATCCAACACATTAATGTTGTGAATGTTTTGATAAAAACATGAAGTATAGCTAATGATAAACATGACTTAGAAATAGCATAGTAGCGACCCACTATCATCATTTTCCAACAGAAGGCATTAAGCAATATACATCATCAGAGTTTTCACTTCAATTGGAGCTTGAAATCCATATGATATAGTTGTAACAGAAAAGGATAGTCCATTTGAACAAGGAAGGCAAGTAACTATGCACTAAAAATTAAGCCTTCTTTAGAAAGTAACATGGTATGCTTCGGTTATCCTAAAGTAGCTCCATATGCTAAACCCTAGCCAAGATTAAACAATATACTGATGGCGAGAATACTCTTTTCAATAATTAGTTTACACTTACTTGTATCTACTGTTTTTGACAAGCAAGCAACTTAACGCAAAGAAAGTTGTAACATATTTGCTAGCTTGATATAATTAAGAATTCATATATCCATTGTGACCAATGTTCTAATTCACAGTGCACTTGTGAAGTGAAACCAAGATCAAATATGTAGGTCATAGGTTGTATGACCATATCACTAGCCATCATTTAATTGAGCATGCGTAGTTCCATTATATCAAAGCAATATGAGCTAAATTAATATGCAGATACATTCTACATGTGCGTTTACTACATCATCCATATGAGAACCACGAAGATATGGAAGATTTAACTTGCTTCTTGCATTATTGGAACATAAAATAACAAGAACTCTACATGATTAAAAAATTTCCATCAGTATTTGATCACATTCCATAAAGGTATCATAATTACTGAGTACTACCAAACAAGCATATAACCAAACATGATCGCTAGTAGCATAATTGGTTTAACTGAACTTACTTCACTGACTGAAGACTTGCATTCTCTCCCTTTTTCAGCATAGCCATTATGCCCGCTTATAAACTTCCGTTTCTTCTCGCCACGAACATCCTCACTTGTCACATCAACTTTCCTCTTCTTCTTCCCCAAATTCAGCGTCTTACTTTTTTTATCACGAACTTTCCAAACGTTCTTCTTTCTGAAAAGCAATTTCTCAAATTTCCATGGTGCACAGCTCGTATCTATCACCATTACTTCAGTCCGTGAAAATCCCATCAAATTGGCGTTGGACTTGTCCTCCTCTTCCGCTAAGTTCAAATTATGGCCCTCCTCTAATAGCTTGACCTGAGAATCCTTAATTTCCACCCGACATTTGTCCAGCGACTCAGTTTCTTCTTTCCTCTGACCACCCTCGACTACCGCATCACCGTTGATTTCCGATGAAGCACAAAACCTAGGGTTCGTCTGTTTGCGGGAGCCCCTTTTCACACTGAACTTAGGGAAACTAGTTGACTCCCCCATACAAAATAGCTCGGAGAGAACATTCGTAACTACACTACACAGTTCTTCGTTGTCTCCACTGTCATGTGATGCTGCCGGAGCTTGGTCCGGAGGGAGAACCGGTTCGTTCACGGGCCGAATTGGATCCGAGCTGGATTCCGAACCGGTATTATCCTTATTATTACTGTCTCTTATCTCAGTTTCGGTGCTAGGAGGAAGAGAATCAGATCCATTAGGAGTCTGGTGAGTGAGAAATTGTTCGAGATTGCAGTTGTCGGCAAAGGAGAAGCCTTTTGATGATCGGAGCCGGTCTAGCCAGTTTGAACCAGCCGATTTCTGGGTAGAAATGGAACAGAGCATTGTGGACAGTGAAATCAAAAGAGGTGAGCTTAGGGTTTACAGAGAGAGTTCATGCTTGATGCAGAGAGAAAGGTAGAAGCTGCCATCGGTGTGGAAATTGAAATATGGCAAAGCTGACACGTTGCTTGTATGTGGTAGGAGGGAAAATGGAAGAACAGACAAATACTATATATACTATCAGTAATTGTGATTAACAGACACCTAATTCTACCATCATTAACAACAAGATTACCACTTCTTTTTTTCCAACTTTTTTACAAATTTAAGATTTGAATTAAAGCTTTTGAGTTCGGTTCAATCTGTAATTAACGTACTATCTCCACTGCTGGTTACAAGTGAATAAATTGGTTAGATTAGAATAATTAATCAACTCATCTATTATAATTAATTACACTAACTGTATTTAATCAAATTTACTATTTTTAGCTCTTACCTTTCACGTGTTTTGTCGGGTAAACACCATTTAAATTAATTAGAAGTAAATTCAATATGGATGGGTAGGTTTTGACTTAATTTGAAGGAAAAATTATTTAAATGCTTCTTTTATTAGAATCTTTAAATTTTTTCATCATTTAAAAAACTTTCAAAAAAAATTCGGATACATCACTCTCCTCTCGTTGATATATCTTATCCTCTTTGTCCGCATCGTCTTTGATCCCTAATTTCTATGTACAAATTATATTATATTAATCTAAATTTAAAGGAGAGTCTAATTTTAATTCACAAATATCATCCTAAAAAAATCATAAACTTTCAAATTCCATCTTAAAAACTCGAGCTTCTTAACTTGGATGAACAAATCGGTGAGTCCAAAAAATATCAACGAAGTAAAGAAATTGATTTAAGTAAAAATATCAACAAAGTAAAGAGATTAATTTAAGTTCATTGCCTTGATGTTAATTTATTAAAAGATGTTAATCGTATTTATTAACAATACATTCGGTTGAATAATTTTGTATAAAATTTTATTTAATAATATGAAGATGTAAAGTGATTTAACTTAAAATTTTGAAATTTCAAATTTAAAGAGTAGATAATTTTTTTAATTTAATTAAGATTTTATAATTTTAAGAAAAATATTATTTTGTCCCCTAATTAGTGACATCATTTCAAAAAAAATTGCGTACACCATTTTTTCTTCTGTGTATCTGGATGTTCTATCCCTCTCTGATACATTTCTCTCCTCTCGGATATATTTCTTTTCTATGTATCTGGATGTCCAAGTGATGACTACAAAATTTATAAAGTTTAAAGAATTTTTATAATTTAAAAAAAATAATATAATAATATATTTAGCTTTTAACACTACGTAATTTATATAAATTATATATTTTTTTTTTAATTCTCGCACATAATAAAGAGAGAAGTTACTATGTGTATTACTTGGCGTTGCAGTGAGTTTTTATATTGAAAAAATGTAATAGTTTAGAGGACAGTAACAACATCCCATAATTTAAGTATCAAATAACCTATACATAAATTGTTTCAAAGTATTTATAGATATATGGATATATAATTTTATCAAATAAGTAAATTATAGTTCATAATTGAGATATTGAAATATCCTAAGTTGTTAATCAATAAATAACACATGCTCTTGCTCATTTTATAAGTAGGCGTTTGGACATGTGATTTTATATTAAAATATGATATCATGATATATTTGTCCTTGAGCTATTGAGAGTTAGTTTCTTACTTGAACTATCACACAATATGTAGTAAGTTCACTAGAGCAAATGTTTGTCTAAAAATGCTCTAGGCATGTTTGTTCATAAAAGCTTCGTCGAATTGACATACATAACAACTTTTACCGACACGTTAATTTTATTTTTATAAAAATATCTTTAATTTACTTATTGAAAACTCTAAATTCTACCCTTGCAAGTCGAGATATCGATATCACGGTAGAGATGAGACAATAGCCAAGAATGTAGAGGCGTAGCTATAGCTATCCAAGGGTGGTCGGCTGAACACCCTTTGCCAAAAAATTACATCATATAAACAGCTCAAAGTCTAGTTTTAAGAGACAAATAATTGATGTTAAACAACCTTGACATGAACTTTTTCGTGGCACAATGGTTAAGCATGTTCATTTCCACCTCAGGTGTGCGGGTTCGAGGGCTTAATTTCCACAGAGGCACACACACAACATTTTTTGTTTTATTCTGGGAGCAAAACACAACCTCACACACCTATGTTAAAAGAATGGTGAAAACAAAAAGGCCAACATTTTACTTTAAAAATTTGTGTTTATATATGTTAACAACTTTAAACTCAAAGCTAAAATCAATACATGTATTTTATCTTCTTTTTTGAAGAACTTTTTTTTTCTGTTGGTATATTTTATATTTCGTAAAGCTAGACGTATTTATTTTATCAATATTTTACTTTAAAATAATAATCATATATTGTTGTCATAAAAACTTGATTATTTTTATTTGATATTTGACAATTATTGAGAGATCGTTCATTGTGAAATCCCTAGATTAAGCAAATAACATTCAGCTCACTTATTGTTTTAACAAAAATTTAAAACACTCTTAATAAATTTTTTGACTTCGTCATCGCTGCAAAATTATAAAAAGTAGATGATTCGAAAAATGGTAGTAGGTGTATTCAAAAGTCTGTCCAAAAAATTGTCTTCATTTAATTTTCCATTCAATCTTAGGGTGGTACCTGCACCGAGGTTGTTGAAAAGCAAACCCTTGTGTAAACCATACAAGATAACCGTTGACAATTGAACTCCAAATAGCCTTAAGCATTTGCTTGATGTAACAAATTCTTCAACATCCTTTAAAATTAATTAGAAGTAAATCCAATATGGACAGGTAGGTTTCGACTTATATAGAAGGAAAAATTAGTTAAATGCACATATTGTTTATCATAATTTAAAAAAAATTATTATTTAAAAAACTTTCAAAAATCTCTTTAGATACATCATTCTCTTTACGTTGCTACATTTTATTCCCTTTCGGATACATTCCTCTTCTCTCTGATACATCTCTCCCCTCTTGGATACATCTCTCTCCTCTCTTCTCGGATATTTCCGAATGTCCAATGATGTATCTCGAAGTTCGAGTAATATTTCTGAAATTTATAAATTTATAAATTTTAAGAAATTTTTGTAATTTGAAAAATAGTAATAAAATAATATATTCTTAGAGCTCTTAACACTAAGGCATCATTTGTTTCCATTAAGATTAAGAGGTCTGAATCTGAATACATATCTGAATATTAAGATTTGCATTAAAACTTGAGTGTTTTGATCTAAATACATATCTGAATATTAAGATGTGGTCTCTAAATCTGAACATTGAATAATTAATGTTATTTGTTTTCAATATATGAATGTGCAAGTGAAATTGAACATTATATTAATAAAAGATTATACAATTTTCATTTCAACAAAATATGTCACTTTTGATTAAAAAAAAGATTTAAAAGTTCTGATAATCATGATTTGGAATACTATTTTTTCATTCAAAAACCTTGACAAACAACAATACACCAAAAATATTATTGCAAACCAGTGTTCATGCACATGTCAATACAAGAAAATTATTGATATAAAAAAATACTTGAAAGGATTTACGAAAACTTACCCGTTGGGAAAAATGGTGTTTGATTGAGAAAAGAGAAAAAGAAAGTTCTTATTATTTGATAACTTATCAAATGAGTCTGAATATTGTTAAGAGTCTCTTACAGATCTGATTCATTCAGATCTCTTCAGATCCATTAAAAGATTTTTTTTAAAAATAAAACAAATGAACTTGATGGGTTGAATTTGAATGATTCGGACCTAAAAACCAAACATACTTAATGGCTGAATCTGAATGAATAAAATTTAGACCTCTATTAAGTTAAACAAATGAAGCCTAAGTGATTTACATAAAATTATACTTTTTAATTCTCACACATAATAAAGAGAGAAGTTACTCCGTGTATTATTGGCGTTGCAGTAGCAATAGTTTAGAAGATAGTAACAACATCCCATAATTTAAGTATCAAATAACCTATACATAAATTGTTTCGAAATGCTTATAGATATAAACTCTTATATATATTATTTTATCAAATAAGTAAATTATAGTTCATAAATGGTATTGAAATATCCTAATTCGCCAATTAATAAATTGTATATGCTCGTATTCTTTTAATAACTAAGCATTTTGATATGTGATTTCATATCGAAATATGAAATCATGATATCTTCGTCTTTAAGCTATTAAGTATGACTTCTTACTTGAACTATCACATAATAAGTAAGTGAAATAAAATTAGATGTTGACTAGAACAAATATTTATCTAAAATTGTTATAGGTGTGTTTGTTCATAAAATCTTCGTCCACTTGACATACATAACAATTTTTTTCACCAAAATATTAATTTTAATTTTTTAAATATATTTTTAATTTACTTCTTGAAAGCTCTAAATTTCATCATTTTAGATCGAAATATCGAATATCACAATAAAGAAAAGACAATAATTAAGAATATGGGAAAGTAAATGGTGGTTGTTATGGTTGAGATAAATTAGAGTCCGGAGCCTAAAGGGTACAAAATATTAACAAAAATTTCAAAACAGTATATAAAATTTTATATTAACCAAAACGGTAAAATCGCTACATCAACAACGACTTACCCCACCGGAAAAAGCAAAATCGCTGCCTCTGCAGCGATTTATAATTTTATTTTTTTTAAAATGTTAAATCGCTGCCTTGGCAGCGATTTTATGAATTTTTTTTAAATATGTTAATCGCTCAGCGATTTTATAAAAAATTTTTTTTTTCTTAAAAATGTTAAATCGCTGCCTTGGCATATTTGCATATTTTTAATTTTTTTTAAAATCGCTGCTTTTAAATTATTTTTTTCAAAAATAAATCGCTGTCTTGGCAGCGATTTACCTTATTTAAAAAAAAAAATCGCTGCCTTGGCAGTGATTTAAAAAAAAATTAAAAATTTTATTTTATTTTTTTAAAAAAATCACATTTTGTAAAATCGCTGCAGAGGCAGTGATTTTGCTTTTTTTGGTGGGGTAAGTCGTTGTTGATGCAGCGATTTTACCGTTTTGGTTAATATAAAATTTTATATACCGTTTTAAAATTTTTGTTAATATTTTGTACACTTTACACTTCGAACTCAGATAAATTACTCTACAATAATAAATTTTAATTTTTATTTCTAATATTAAATTACTTAGATTAACGTGAAATTATTTTTCAGTTTGAACGGTCATGCACCATTATTTTTAATTAAACAAAAGAAAAAGTGTACAAACATCAAAGTTGTGATTTTACAAACTATTAAATGCACGTGATTTTACAAAATTCAATATTCAATCGTAGTAGTCACTAGCTACCTTCTAATAAAATTACTATGAATTTATAAATTAAATTTTAAAAAAATCTTTGAATAAATTTTTTATACGAATTTCATTAATAAAAAGTTTATTTAAAATAAAAGAGAAAAAATATATTTTTAATTATCGTAAATGATATGTAATTATTCTACGTCATATTTTTGAGATATTGGTGTCCTGTTGTTCAAAAACTAAAACATACATACCCTTTATACTAAATGATATACACATATCATAATTTTATTCACTGATTCGATATTTATCGACGGATAAAATTGCGTCACGTGTCTCTATTTAGTCTTTCGTTAGAGTCGAGAACATATACACTCTAATTTTTAAACGACAAAAACATTAATATTCTTAAAGTATGACAAAAATTATCTGCATGTCATTTATAATAATTTTTCATAGTCAAAATCATGGTTACAAGTCAAAACACTTACCCTATTTTATTGAAAATGAAAAGGTAACAGGAGCAAGTACCAAAAACGAATTGAAAAATATGGGGAGTAGAAATGTAAGGATATCTGAGACAGGTGTAGAATATGAATTGGGCTCAGAGTGCGGCGTTTTCTTCTACAACAGAAAACACCGACATAGGATGCTCCGTCGTTTTGTCCCCATCCGATTTCCCCTCGAGATTTCCATTCTTAACGCACCAACAGTCCACGATGACCTTTATCCTATCTTCTTCTTATCCAAACAACCAAATCATCCTTCCTCGTTTATCGCATTCTATATTCACACAACAATAAATTCCACCATAGATTTATTATCCCATTCTATCAATCAACAAAAATAATATTCATCAATCGATTTATCCCTTGTTTATATTGTTGGTTGATTTGATATGGTGTTAGTTGAGGAATTTTTCGAGATTCTTGAAAGACCCACCATAGGTGCAGTATTTGTAGAGATTATGGTGTTTCTTGGTCCTGTTTGGATTGCATTTCTTTTGGGTATTACGGTCGGATGGATTTGGAAACCTAAATGGGCTGCATGGAAGAATTGTAAATTTGATTTTTCACTACCTTCATCCCCCTCTGCTTCGGTTCCTTCTACCTCCAAACCCCAGGGCTTTCACTCCGACGAGGCTCCTACCCCTAGTTTTGCTTCTTATGTGGATGCTGGCTCAGAGATTGAACAATTTGACAGTGGGTAAGCTTTATTGTTTATTTCATATATAAAAGTTTATGCTTTGTTATACTTTGTTTGGGTAGTTGTTACATATTGTTGCTTATTGTATTGTATTGTCTTGATGATTACAATGTCTGGATAGATTGTATTGTTTCTTGTTATGAGCCACAATTCTACAATAAAATAGGATTATTAGCTAATAAGCAAAGATAAAATGAGAAGAAAAGGATAAGGTAAATAGGGGAGATCATACCAAATCAGTGTGCACCCCAAGGGTAGGGGCCGTAGGTTTTTCTTGTCATAAAAAAAAACATACTTTTCGTTGTTATGTAACATGGATTTAACAATGTGATACAATACCATATAGTAAAATTTAAGTAACAATCGAGACAAACATTGTATACAAACCAATAATACAATGCTCATTCTATTTGTTCAAGTGCAAGATTTTTTCAATAATTTTGGTTTCATCTTGATTGGATGGGGTCACTACTAACTCTGTTTTCCTTTTTTTTTGTTAGTCCATCAAGGTTGAATACTTTACCAATATCTGATGAAGATTTGGATCATTTGTGGCATCTTGTTGAGAGGAAAGATGGAGGCCCTACGTGGAAACAAATGATGGATCATTCCACCTCTAATATGAGCTATCAAGCGTGGCAGCGTCACCCGGAGGTAGTAAAGGCTATAGTTAATGTATTGCTATAGCTTTTCCCCTTTGTCTGGCTTGTTTATTGATTTTTCGTTGTTCTTCTAGACTGGTCCCCCTCAATATTGCAGCCGAACTGTGTACGAGGATGCAACACCTGAATTATTGAGGGACTTTTTTGGGGATGATGAGTTTCGAGTGAAGTGGGATGACATGCTTGTACATGCTGAAACGGTAGAAGAGTGCCCCACAACAGGAACAATGGTAGTGCACTGGGTTCGAAAAGTGAGAACATGCAATGTGCTCTTTTGCAAACTCGGTGTTTTGTTTAGCTAATAAGTAGTTAATTCATTTGGATACTTTTTATGCAGTTCCCCTTTTTCTGCAGCGACAGAGAATATATATTTGCTCGTCGAATATGGGAGGCAGGAAGGTCATATTATTGTGTAACAAAGGTACAGAACTTCGAGTAGTTTTGTCTCTTTTGTTCTTATTAAGTATAATATTGTATTTAGATGAGCTTAAACGGAGAAACATGGTTTCATATAGCCGATCCATTTTTCTTTTGATTTAGATGTTTTTGTTGTTCTGACTCTTCATTTCTTCAAGTATTTAGCCGATAAGGTGGCAAATTACTATGTTTAAGTTGGTTCTCATGTTATGCTTACACTGTGCCTATTTGTCTGATTGATGATGTGCTGTTTGCCTTAATTTTTCCATAAATGAATCGGTCTAGGGCCTGTGAAATGGATGAATATGTTAACAGAAGTGTTGCGTGATATCATTAGTTGCAGAGTCCATGATGCAACTTTGAGTCATTCAAAGACCTTGGAGTTGCTTAGTGGGTGGCACCTCTTGTGGAAATTTCTATTTCTCTAGACAGCACAATCGCCAGGTTATCTAGTTGTGAGATCATACCCATTGTGGCACCGATACTTAAGCTGGTCCTAGAAATACAGTAACAAGGAACCACAAGACACTGATCTTTTTTGAAACATAATATTAAAAAAATAGTTCTGTGAAGAGTGTAGTTGACATCAGTTTACTTGCTTGGGATTCTCTAACTTCAACAAAATCCTTCTGTGGACTTCAATAAGAGAAATGAAGGATGGGCAGAGCTTGAGAGGCCTGAAACATCATCTATGCCACATTACTACCCGAAACATTTAACCATCCCCTTCACCCCACCCAAACCCACAAATTAATGGAAAGAAATCAATGAATTGCTACACCTTTGTTTATTAATCCTCTTCCAATGATGCTGAGCTGATTTTCCTATATTTGGAGGTTCCCTCTAATTATAATTTTCCTTGTGATTTGTCAATCAGGGAGTGCCATGTCCTAATATTTCCAGGAAGGACAAACCAAGACGTGTTGACCTGTACTATTCAAGTTGGTTCATTCAAGCTGGTATGACCTTACTTCCTTCTTCCAATTCCTTCTGTTTTCCAGGTTGTGAAATTAACTTATCATGCTTTGCTTTCTGAAATAGCTAGCACATCTATGAATTAGGATAGACATGTGTATTAAGCTTGACTGGCATCATTTTGTTTCTATTATTGAACAATGCACATTGACCTACTGGGCATGTATTTCCTGCAATTCCTTATCAACTTATCTGCAAGTGTCGCTCACAAGATCTAGACTTAAAAAGTTATGATCATCTGACTCTGAATTCCATCTGTACGATATGAAACAGTTGAATCAAGGGAAGGAAATGGCCAGCTGACTGCATGTGAGGTGCTTCTCTTCCATCACGAAGATATGGGCATCCCATGGGAAATCGCAAAATTTGGGGTGAGGCAAGGTATGTGGGGGGCTGTACGAAAGATTGAACGTGGACTTCGTTCCTACCAGAGATCAAGAGCATCTAACGCGAAGATCTCTCACTGTGCTTTAATGGCCCAAGTCAATACGAAAATTGATCCAGAATACTTGAAGTCAATGGATGGGAATGAGGAATCATCAGGGACTGAGATAGAGGTTTTACCTGCAAAACGCGAGGGCAGTATAAACATACCAAAGCTACTCATCATTGGCGGAGCTTTGGTTGTTGCTTGTACTCTTGACCAAGGAATCATACCCAAGACATTTTTGTTTAATGTAGCGAAAAGGTTTGGAAATATAGGGAAAAAAGCTAGTCCAAGGCCATGACGGATAATTTCACTGGTACGATGATTTTGTTGTACATAACCTCCTTTCCCCCCTTTAGCATAGGGTTAGTGATCGATGAAAGCAAGTCCTTTGCATGTAACACAAGCTGAGTATTATTGATCGACACAAGCGCAGCGTTAGTGATCTATAAAAGCAATGACTTTTGTATGTAACACAAGCTAAGTATTAATTGATCGATCCAAGCACGGTACAGATTTTATCATCTGTTGCCTTTGATTCTTAATCACCAGACTGTTCAATAATAAGTTCTTACCATAGGACTACTGTTCATGCGAGTCATATCGTAAGAGCTTTTGTTGTCACTACTGTTGTCTTGGATAAGAAATCCTCTTTTATTTGGGAGTGTTTTACCTTATCCTTGATTAGATTTAATTCAGAATTAATTGCTATTGGATACTGAATGGAATAAAGAGCCAAAAAGAATACAAGTAGAAAGCTAAGGGATATTAATTGCCTTGACAGACGAGAAAAGTAAAACATTACTTATCACATCGATCGTACGTTCAACTGGAGAACAGTGGAATTACACAAACGTGCAGTAGACGAAATATACAACATATTCCCCTTTTGGTTCAACCTCTGTTGTTTTCTTTGTTTCTACTCTTGGGGAAGATCAATAATTGATTGGAGAACTGATTAAAAAAACAGAGAAAAATATGAATTGAAGTTGAGAAATGAATCATCAGATTTAATACTACACTATATTGTATCAACCTCCGTGATTTACGGTTACATGGCCATGGCCATGGCCAGTTAGTTACAATCAGACAAGTACAATCTTTTAGACTTAATGTAGAAATCAATAGGGAAGAATTGTTTCGAAACAGTGGAGCCCATCCAATTCCGGTGCAAACCTCGGCCTCCTTTGCTGCGCCGATGCCGCCTCTCCGGCCTTGTTGAGTTCACCGGTTGAGGAATTAGACGTCGGAGAAGCGGCGGTCTTGCGATGGGATAGTAGACCTTGTTGTTTGTTGTCAGAAGTGGCCGGTGCCCAAGAAGGGGTCACCTTTAGTCCAAAGATCTCAGCGGTGAGAGCATCAAAGGAACTGAAAATTGACATTATCATCTTCATGCGTCTTCTTTGTAATTGCTTAGTTGATGTTAAAACTTGAGTATGAAGAAAAGAAGGTGAAGAATTAGATGTATTTATAATTAAGGAATGTTAAAATTAAAATTTGGAATCCGTGTTGCCGAAGTAAAATTGGGAAACAGAAAGTGGAAAGAGGAGAAAGCAAGATGCCGTTATTTCAATCTCCAAGTATTTTAATTGGTGGCATCAGTCTTTTTATATAACCTATAAAAACCGTTTTTTTTGTATGAAAAATTATAATTTGTATTTTGATTAATTCATTTGAAAAATATAAAAGTTTTGTATGCAAAATCAGGTCATAGTTATCACAGTTTAATCATACTCTTCCAATAATTAAGCATAGAATTAAAAATCATCATAAAATAGGAGTAAAAATTTGTTAAAAGTTACTTGCTTTGAAATAGGTTGAGCTGAAACAAAGTAAAAGGTAGTCTAAGTTTAAGTTATTTAATTTTTACTAGATTTTAGGTGTTTTTGTTTCTTCTTTTATTAGTATTTTAGTATCAAATAAAATTAAAATAATATTTTCCTTTATTACTCTCTCCATTTTATAATAATTTAATCTCTGAGCTCTTTTTCATTTTTGAATTAATTTAAACTTTTAATTTTTAAGATTATTTTTAAAATATTCTTTTCAATTTTACTCTTTAAGTTAGTATTAAAATTAATGTTTATTAATTTTTCACAATAATTGATAAGGATAAAAATGAAAAAAATTATGTTCAATTTATGTCTTAACATATCTTTATGAGAAGATGTAAAATACATCAAAACTTAAGTGTATCAAATACAAAATTCTTTTTAGAAAATATTTTCATTAGATTGTTCATAGATCAAAATCATGCTTTTAGACTGAATTAATAAATAAATGAATCAATAATTAATTTAAATTAAATAAATTACAATTTTATGAAGTAATTATTTTCCGCTATTTAAATCACCCACCATCTTATGAATATGATATTTTTTCCTTCCGGATTAAATGGGAAGCTGCCTAATTCCATTATCTTACTTAAAAACTTGCATCACATTTTACGTGAATGTTTTTTATTAAATTATCTTATATAATTCGAATATAATTTAGAATACTTCGTATTAAAGTATTCCCTTGAATGTGTGGAGTGAATTTTTTTACCTATGTTCTTTTTATTGCTATTAAGGGTAAATAATAAATTTTTTTTATAATTCTCAAATAATAATTCATGGAATCAATCATTTTTATTCGCACCAGAATAAGCAGTTTATATTACTCACACATATTTTGAGGTTGAAAATTTTTATAAATTTTAGATAAATATGAAGTATCCTGTGTATCAAATATGAAGAGAAGTTATTCACAGTAGGAAATTAGTCGTACAAAGATGAAACATGTCTTGCTTCCCGTGGTTTAAGTATACGCATATACATATCTTCTGTATCTATTACCCCATTTTGCAACATGCCACTTACTTATTCTCCATTTATCGTCTTTTTATTATTTTTTTCGTTTTAAAAAGAATGATCTAATTTAACTTGAAACAAAGATCTTGTAATTTTAAATTAAAGTTATATCAAATTTATCAAAATGTCTTAAATATATCACCTGCAAAGTTAAAGTTAAAGTTATACTAAAAAAGAAAATAGATCATTCTTTTTTAAACAAATAAAAAAAAATAAAGTCATTTTCTTTTAAACGAAAGAAATATTATACTTTTGGATATATGTACCCGAAAAATAATACCCAATCCATATGGGTAGATTTTCTATGATAACAAAATGAAAGGATTGTTGACCTGGTCAATGAATTGAAGTCTCAAAGTTAATCAATTTGTATATGGAATTATGGATTAAGCAGTCAACCAAACTTCAAATAGCTAGCAGTTATAGACTTTTGCCAAATTAAGGGGTGCTTAGATGCTTTGATTTGGCCTGTTTGTTATAAAATACACGTAATTGTCCAAGTTGAGATTTTCGTAGACCCTCACAGTTTAGTTGACACACTCAACTAATTCAACCAAGTAGTTGGCTAGTTGCAATTATCCCACAAACTTAGCTAAAAAAACAGAAACTACAAATTGCAGTGCGTTAAAAGGCAACAACTAGTCGATCATCATCATCATCTCTAAACGGTATATATTGTTGGGTTTTAAAAAGGTGTAAATAGAAAATGAAGAGTTGCGATTTTTTTTAAGAGTTGTGACTTTTATGAAATGTTGCGATTTTTATGAAAAGTTGTGACTTTTATGAAATGTTGCGATTTTTATGAAAAGTTGCGACTTTTATGAAAAGTTGCGACTTTTATGAAAGGTAACGACCTTTCTGAAAGATTGTGACTTTTCCAAAGTTTTGTGACCTTTCCGGTAAGGCACAATAAGAACCTTTTCGCACCACCCTTTGTTTTCTATAAATTGAAGGATTTCCTCTCATTTTTTTTTTTAAAATTTCATGGACATCTTCTTCAACTACTAAATCTAGTATTCTAAGTGTACTTTACTGACGTTGAGTGGTTCGCTGATACCGGAGTTTTTGATATCTATTCTCTGGTGATTGAGATCATTTTACCCTGGGAGGTCATATTCCAAATCAAACCTCGGATACTAGAGGGGAATAATTTCCTTAAGGGGACACTGTGAGTTCAGTGAACTTGATCTTTTTCCTATTAAAAGTTTTCCAGATTCTGGTACGTGTTTTACAAATTTTAGATTTGTGAATTAATTTCAGTTCTTCTATTCTTTTGTTCTTCACTGGTTCATTAAACTTGGTAACTTCGTGTTTCTGCAAAGTTTGTTGGAATCAGTAAGATTCTTTAGACACATATTAACAACAATTCTTCTTTAAAAAAATATTTCGTATATTTTTTTCAAATCTGTTTCTGATTCTAGTTTCGCTACTAGTTTTAATTTTCTAGTTGTGAAAATGTTCTTAAACTTTGTTGTCTTACAAAGATGTTCAAAGTTTTGTTCTATGTTTGGAATACAAGATGAACAATAATCTAAAGGAAATTAATATACTGTTAGTATTTCTTGTATTCTACTGATTGAGAGAATCTGATCATGGAAGTAGAAGATAAATGCATTACTTCTCCATAATTCGTTGCTTTGTTTAGCAAGGTCGAAGTGAGAATGTAACAGAAATTTTTTATGGTATTTCCGTTTAAAGATTACCAGGTAACCTTCTTATTAAATTATCTAAGGAGGAAAATAGTTTCTAAGTTATCATCTTTGATTTTTTTATTTTTTTTATTATGTTACATCTTTGGAAAAAGATCTGCAAACCATATGTTGTGGAATGAATTTTACTTCACAAATATTGTTGCTTTTAAAATTCTTTAGTTTGAATGAGAGATGCATATTTATGTTTGATAAAATAGTATGTCAAAATGTTATAGTTGGAAGACTATTTGATAAGAAAAACATTTCTATATGATAAAGAATATGTGTTATACTGTTTGGAGGAAAAAAAAGACTTTTGTAGTTTTGTACTCCATAAGAAATGTTAGTGTGTCTGATTTTTGTAGACTAAAAACTTTTGTGATTTTATACTCTGGATAAATTGGACTATGCAATTGGTTTGAAGAATATGAAAACTTCACATAATAAGTCAGTGTTGTACTTTTGATTTTCTATAAACTTCAATGTAATATAGAAATAAATTGTACAATTTTTTTCCTTATTGTTAGTATTTAAAATACTAAGTGGTATGTCTATTTATGATAGAGAAAAACTACCAGTGATTTAGAATTTGTCATTTTGTGTTTCTATGGAATGAACTTTGACATTGTGTAAACATTGTCAAAGAGAATTGCAGCACCATAATTCTTTCGTAGAATAATGTTTCCAACATTAAAATATGTGGAAAAACTATTTTCAAATACTTGAAAAATATTTTTGAGATCAAATTTGAAATGTGGGGGTTATTTGCTTATGATTAGACTTGGTGTCTAATTTAACTTTGGAGCAAAAGATATGAAATTCAATGATACTTTTGTATATGTTATACCCACAAAATTCTTGGAGTATATTTGGTATTGTGGTTGTTGAGTTTCTCTATTACTAGTATATAGTGTGACTAGTATGAAACATCCAAATTATATATATACTTGTTCAAAACAATTGTGTTCTTTTATGGAAAAAAAATATCACTTAAAATGTTGTGATTTTTCATGAAAAGATATGTCTATTATAATAAAAGTATTTGCATAGACATATGAATATTGGTGAATAGTCATTTGTTATGTTTTTGCAAAAATAACATTTGGATTATATTGTCTTTATTGAACCCGATGAAACTTTGTTAATGGGTAGTTCTATAACAATCATATTGAAAATTATGGAAATGTCCTTCTGAAAAGGACATTTGACAATCTAAACAATGTTTGTGTCACACAAAATTGTAAGAAATAGGAACAAAATATTAGTGAGGAAAAAGCTACCTCGCGAAGAACTTTTCAAACTCAATGTTTTTATTTGTTCTTACTTGCTTGAGTCAATGTTTGTGCATGAACACTTGGGGCATGCCAATTACAAAACCTTGTAAGGAAAACTGATCAACTTAGAAGTTTTGCCTAACTTTGAGCTCAATAACTAAAAATGTCAAGTTTTTGTGGAATCTAAGTATGTCAAGCATTCTTATAAATCTGTTGAAAGGAATTCTTATCCCTTAGAATTGATTTACACTGACATTTATGATATGAAGTTAACACCATCTCATGGTGGGAAAAAGTATTTGTTACTTTTATTGAGAATTGCATTAGAAATGACTATGTCTATTTGCTGAATTGGTAAGGATGAAGCAATAGAAATGTCCAGACAATGTAATATCGAAGTTGAAAATCAGTGTGAAAAAAATATAAGAAGTGATAAGAATGGAGAGTATAAATCTCATTGTACAGAAATATGTTTGGAAAGTGGAATATCCATCAAACTACTGCCATATTCACCTCAATCTAATGAAAAACCGAACATTGAAAGAAATGATGAATGCATTATTTATAAGTTCGGGTTTACACAAAACTTGTGTGGAGGAACTATCCTTACTGTAAAAGGGAACAACAAAAAGTTTTGTCTTTTTAGAAAAGAATGCGATTTGGTTTGATCAGAATACAATCTTTTCCATATGAGAAATGGAAAGGAAGGAAATCCAACTTGATATATTTTAAAGTGTGAGATATCTAGTCAAAGTCCAGGTTCTTATTCCTAAAAGAATTAAAATAGGACCTATGAATGTGGACTGTAAAATTAAACTTGACTAGTCTAGAGAAGGGTCTAAAAGGCCTAGAAAATGAAAATGATAATGTACTTAATAAAGAGATTCAGAGGCTTAGTAAATGTTAAAGGACATTTACTTCCTTCGAATATGATTTTGTAACATTTCCTTTGTCTTCTATAGACTCATTCTTTGAAAAGATGGTGTCAATAAACAATATTGAAAGTTAATTGATCTTCTTCAAGAAAATAAATCTTTGGGTTCAAAGTGAATCTTTAGAAGGAAATAACAGTTGATGGAACTGTTGAAAAATATAAAGCAAGAATTTGTGTCAAAGGCTTTAGACAAAAAAAATCAAGGTTTTGATCTTGTCAATATATATATACTCGTTAGTAATTAGAATTACATCCATTCGGATGCAAAAATTATTAGTGTGGTATATGACCTCCAAAATCATCAAAAGAATGTGAAAAGAACTTTCTTAAATGTAAAATTGGAGGAAAAAATTTACATGGAACAACCCGAGGATTTTGTGGTTCCTGGTAAATAAAAGAATGTGTGAGAACTTGTTAAGTCACATTATGGAAGCACCCAAACAATGACATAATTTGATCAAACCATGTCGGCAAATGGATTGAAGAATGATGGAAGTGATAAATGTGTTCACATTAAAATCATAAGGTCATTGTTTTTTTGTATATTGGTGATATGTTGATCATCAATAGAGACAGTAATGACATAAATGCTACTAAACTTATGCTATAAAGCAAGTGGAATGAAAATTATTGGAGTTGCTAATGCGATCTTAGATATAAGAATTCGTAGAACTCCATAATGTTTAGCATTTTCACGGTCTCATTGCATTGAAAAGGTACTTCACTAGTTCAAATATTTGGATGTCAATATTGTCAAGTCTCCAATAAATGTGAGCTTTGCATTTCAAAAGAGTGAAAACAAAAGTGACTCACAACTGGATTGTGCTAGAGTTTTGAGAAGCATGATGTATATCATATAGTGTGTGCGATCAGATATAGCATTTGCTATTTTAAACTGTGTCGGTTCACAAGTGATCCCAAATAAATTCATTAGATGACAATAAATAGAGTTTTGGAGTATTTAAAATAATACTTAAAACTATGTCTTGCATTATAACAATATCCAACAATATTGAAAGATATAGTAATGCAAATTGAATCATCGGACGAATGAAGTAGAATTCACGAGAGGATATGTATTTACTATTGGTAGAGGAGCAATCTCTTAGAAATATTTCAAAAGAGACATGTATCACTAGCTCTACAATGATCTTTGAGCTAGGTGCTCTAGATAAGGTCGGTGAATAAGTTGAAAGACTCCGAAATTTCTTGATAGATATATTCCTTTTTTGGCCCAAACCATTGGCATTAGTATGCATACACTTTTACAGTCAAGATGCAATCGGTAGGGCATGGAGCATGACGTATAACGGAAAGTCTCGTCATATGCGACATAGACATGATACCGTTAGAAAACTACTCTCTAGTGGAATTATTAGAATTGACTATGTAAAGTCAAAGGATAATGTGTCGGATCCACTTACAAAAAGGCCTAACTAGAGAGGAAGTTAAAAGATCATCTAAGGGAATGAATTTACGGCTTAGGACAAGTCATCATGGCGGTAACTCTATCTAGCAGACTGGAGATCCCAAGAGCTAGATTCAAGGAGAAAAATAAAATTGTGAATGACGGTTCAGCATTGTCAACAAACTCAATCCATTCTCATGATGAAGACAATGCTCAGGGACAAGGATACAACATTAAGGCTTGTTAATGAGTTAATAAAGCTTAATGGTTTTAATGATTTGCTAAGTTTGGCAGAGTTGACCAAATAGTGTATCTACGCGATAACACGGTTAGGAATCACCTATGTGAGTGTGAAGTGTAAGCCGCTTCAAAGAAGATGATTGTCAAAAGCTCATCTTTCTATACACTCATGAAACCAGGAGGTGTTCATGGCTAAAACGAACACAATCGTAAGAACCATGAACGGTAAAGGGTTAATTGTGTGACATATGGTTGTCTAGGTATACACCAAAGTTCGACGGTTCAAAGATATCGCATTTACCGATTGATCGAGTATATCCGACACATGTTCACTACGAAAAGTCCAAGGGGAAACCTACTTATCCAGATGCAATTAATTCTTGCTTGTAAAGTACACATACTTTTCCGTTTCTCTGTCTCCGAGTCATTCCCCATTCATGCGGGGGCTTGTTGGGTTTTAAAAAGGTGTGAATGAAAAATGAAGAGTTGCGACTTTTATGAAGAGTTGTGACTTTTATGAAAAGCTGCGACTTTTATGAAAAGTTGTGACTTTTATGAAAAGTTGTGATTTTTATGGAAAGTTGTGACTTTTATGAAAAGTTGTGACTTTTATGAAAGGTGACGACCTTTCTGAAAGATTGTGACTTTTCTAAAGGTTTGTGACCTTTCCGGTAAGGCACAATAAGAACCTTTTCTCACTACCCTTTGTTTTCTATAATTGAGGGATTTCCTCTCATTTTAATATAGAATTCATGGACTTCTTCTTCAACTACTAAATCTAGTATTCTATGTGTACTTTACTGCTGTTGAGTGGTTCGCTGACACCGGAGTTTTTGGTATCTATACTCTGGTGATTGAGATCATTTTACCTTGGAGGTCAATTTCCAAATCAAACCTCAGATACTAGAGGGGAATAATTTCCTTAAGGGGACACTGTGAGTTCAGTGGACTTGATCTTTTTCCTATTAAAATTTTTCCAGATTCTGGTACGTGTTTTACAAATTTTAGATTTGTGAATTAATTTCAGTTCTTCTATTCTTTTATTCTTCACTGGTTCATTAAACTTGGTAACTTCGTGTTTATGCAAAGTTTGTTGGAATCAGTAAGATTTTTTTAGACACCTATTAACAACAATTCTTCTTTAAGAAAATATTTCGTATATTTTTTTTAAATCTGTTTCTGATTCTAGTTTCACTAGTAGTTTTGATTTTCTAGTTGTGAAAATGTTCTTAAACTTTGTTGTCTTACAAAGATGTTCAAAGTTTTGTTCTAAGTATGTTTGAAATAAAAGATGAACAACAACTTATCCTGTGATAAAACATAAATGTTTGTTAAGGAGTTTCGAATCTCCAACCTCCATTTCCTTAGTCAAATTAGGATAAAATAGACTAGTTGAACTAGAATTCATTTTGTGTAGAAATTTACTTGATTTATTTTTTATTATTACACTTAACATAGTTTTATTAATATAATGTTATATTTTGTTTATTTTTTCAAATATCGCTAATGCCTATAAAATTTGCGTTTTTTGATTACTGAGACGGTGTGCTGCTTTCAAATCATTATCCATCTGTTTTCAATTGAAAGATTAAGGCAGGAATCTTATGTGAGCCTTGTGGTGGCACTGGGTGGCTGTCTGTGATTTTTGTAAAGGTCAGAAGACCAATGTGAAATCTGAGACTAACAAATTTTTTCGTCGGTGTCCATCATGTAAAGCTATAAGTGTTTTCTTTTTGCTGTATTCCTATATTAATTTCTAGGAATTGCAATCATCTCACATTCTATTATTTTTCGATAGAAGATAATATAAAGGATCCCAATTTGAGGTAGTTTGACAAGTTGGGATGAAAAAGGAATTTAAATTGGTTAATAATCTCATATCAGTATCAGATATTATCAGGATGTATCTAAAAAGTATTGGTTGTGGTGAGATAGTTGAAATCCCTCCGTCTTTAATAAGAGGTCTCGAGTTCAAGCCCTGAGAATGAAAAAAAAAATCCTGTTAAACACGACAATGTGTGAATCCTCTTATTTCTCTCATTCATTCCCGTGAGACCCTGAGAATCATGCTAAATGAAACTCAGAATTTTTACTTCTTTTTTGCAAACATGTTATAACAAGAAGGCAAAAGTCCCGCCTTATAAAAACTTATATATAGAGGGAAAAAAAATGGAATAATATACTTAGTTTGTGGAAAAAAGAAAAAGGCAAAGTAAATGAGGGGGGAAATTTGAGTACAGGGATGATGTAAATATTGAGTCGTTGGGATCTCAAATATGCTAGTGATATTATTTTTATCAAATCATATCAATTTATCATGATAAAGTGATTTGACAAGCGAAAGACTTTATGTACAAACACATGTCATATTTTTATTGATTTGGTATGAACATTCAATTAAATAAACGAAAGACCTTATGTCTAAACACATGTCATGCATTTATTTGTTTGATATAAACTATTGGAGTTCATACGAATTTGTCATTTACTACATGTATTTTCAAACTATTTGCTCCTTCATGACAATACATATAATTTCCAACAATATAAGAGGCATTTGCCTTGCTTTTTAAATTACAACGATTTTATGCATCATGATATTTTAACATTAAAATAATGCAAGATAAAAAGCAAATTTTGCTGTGACTTAAAAACATAACCATACAAGAAGCTTGAATAATGAATTTGACTTATTGAGTTTTTTCAACTTCTTTTCTTGTAAGCTACTCAAGAAATTGATACCTTTGTACACATTCATACTACCAAATGGTGCGAGTGTGTCGTGTTGTTTGTGATGTGTCTAATTTTCCTTTTTTTGTTTCTGGTTCTTTAGGTTTGTAAACTCCCGTTTTTAGCATTTCGCTCAAACAAGTTCTCATACTTCTGCAAGAAAAATGAGATGCAACGTATTAATGTCATATTGAAGACAAAAGCGGTGTCACAAGATAACGGCAAACATTTAAACGAACCTGCACAATTTCTTCCCATGATGAATCCTCTGTGACACCAAGAATCTGTCTTGCCTCTGCTTCCGTCATGGTTTTGCTAGCTCTTTTTATATTCTGCACAGCTTCTTGAGCAACACCATTTTTCGAGGCATCTGCCATTAGGATAGAGTAAGTACACAGTGCGTAAGATGTGCATGGAAGCAAGAAAAAACAAACCAAACATCCCAACAGCCCCCAAAATGCTTATGATGCAGAGCAGAACGACTCAGATACATTTTTTTTCGACATAAAAGGAACATTAATTCAGAAGATACTTACTGGACAATGCCTGGCAATATGTTTGAACAAAAGCCCTTGCCAATATAGAAGAGCCCATCCATTACAATTAAATTAGCTAGAATTTTTGCAGCCTGTCTCAAGAACAACATGATGTATAGTTGCCAGTACAACGTAGCTAAGTAATAGAAGCATAATTGACAATTGTAGAATGAACAAAAGCATACTGGAGACAAATACTTTAAAATTTTTATAGAGCTTAGAGGGTCATTTCATTAAAAGGAAGAATGGATTTGCAAGCATATCAGGGAAAACATTGCACCAATAATAAAAGAAGATAACAGTACAACATACCATTGCTAAAATTCTGAGGAAATCGGAAATGTGTAGCCTAAGAAAAGACCAAACAGCAGAAGGAGATCAATCAGATTCAACAATCAAAATTTTATATATATTCCCAGTAAGATCAGTAAAGTTTGTTTTTTTTGCAGCGATCGCTACGCCAAAAATGATCGGGATAAATGGATAAATAGTTCAAGGACTACCTAATATCTTCGACCAAACATGAAACAAAAAAATTCTACAGTTTATTTTGAGATTATTATACCTTATACCTTACGCCAAACGAATCGTGAGTCCTATTCAAAATTGAAAGAGAAATGAGAATTAGATAGCGTACCTTTTGAGTGAACTCACACAATAATTTTCTGGGGAAGAAATATGGCTGATTTTATATGTGCAGTCAAATGATTTTTTTTTTTTTAAAATTTTTGATGGGAGAGGTTTCTTGATTATCCGAGAAATCACACACAAATGGCTAAAAGGGACCAAGGCTCTGTTTTTTATCTTTTAAAAAAAATATAAAATGATTTTTTTTTTGAAGTTTCACATCCTAAGTTATCATTTATAGACTTCTTCTATTTTTTAAATTGTTATCATCTAAAGTCAAAAGTGAATCCAATAATACTTATTAATATATATTTTTATAGTAACATTAACTTAACAAACAAATAAATTGGTTACATTATTATATAAATATGATCAGTTTTAAGAAGAAAAACGTATTTAAAGCATCTTTATATTTGATGTGGATTATTTATTTCGTTCTTAAATTACTGCGCTTAATGAACTAAGCTTAAATGCACTCCTCTTATGCTATATGACACAGCAAGTGAGTATACTTATTTTTAATTCGTGAAAGATTAGAAAATTGTCACATTAGACTTTTTTTTTAGAAAAAAAGTTTTCCTTCAATTTTTAGTTTCCAGTGATTTTTAGTGCGTGAAAGATTAGAAAACTACACATTAGACTTTTTTCTTAGAAAAAAAAAATTCCCTTCAATTTATAGTTTCCAACCTCTACAAAATTCTTCTTCTTTAAAGGATTGAGAAACCCTCAAATCGAGAAGGCGATTTTACCGTTTAATCAATAGTTTCTCTTACAACTTTTATCAATGTTTTCAAGCTTAAAAACGTTTGATTCCATGGACATCAAAGGATTACGCTGTGAGATTGGAGAAAAAATTTGGCCAGAAAAAAAATGTGAGATTCTGAACTATAACCAAACCCCTCTAATTTTTATTTCTTTATGCTAGTAACTTTTAAAAATTAAATTAAAGAAATAACAAATTTCTCTATTTTTATTTTTTAATGCATATATATATAACACATCAATTTTTTTTTAAAATCTTTATGAACACCTCCACAATAGGTTGGAGAGTCATCACATATACTCACACCAATTTAACGCTTATTTTCGTATTTATAGGCCTTTGTTAAGAAAACTTTATGGGGACTTTCATAATGAGTTGGTGAACCATCACGTATAGTCATATCTTTTTTTTTAACACCTATTTACATGCATTTTTTTAGGAATTACATAAATTTTGTTATTTTTCTTGTGTATTAGACAATGGAACGACTCCTCGGAGACCCCAATAAACTTTGTGAAGACCTCCGTAATAAATTGGGGAACCACCACGTCGAAAAGATGGTCCAATCGTTTATCTTTTCAAATGATGATAACCATTTCCCATTACATCGAAACCATCTTTTCAAACTTATTTTACAAACCTGTCTGTTAAGTTCTATTTTATTCTCTTTAAGTTGTTGTCAATATCATCGGTAAGAGTTCTTGTGATTGAAGTTAAGTTTTTCTGTTGGGATTATGAGTTTTTCATTACGGATTAATTTATCGAAGTGCGAAAAAATTTGGTATATCAAATGTAGAATTTTGAACACCTTGGAGTGCTAAAATAAATATGTTAATTAGGCACACCGAATACTTTTTTTACTATGAAAATTTCTTTTTGTATATGGAAGTAAAAAGCAGGCAACTAAGAAGCTTGAAAGTAGTTAAAAAACGTTATATCTAATCATTAACATTCAATTTTGATCATTCACAATGTAAATTAAATTGCAAATACTTTAAAATATTTCGTTTTGTTTTCCATGTTATTTTAAAATATAGTTTTTATCACTTCTTATAATTTTAAAATAACATGTATGCTTTTATATAAATATGTATATAATTAATTAACTAGTACATTTTATGAATATTAAAAAACTTTCTCAATTTTTTTGGTTCATAATTAATTAGTTCATAATCATTTTATTTCATTTAAATTAAGAACTTGTTATTTAAATTGAAGACAAATTTTATAAATTAGATTACTACGTTCTTAAGTAATTTGAAATCTAAATACAAATAACGGCTATTTTCATTTCAATACAAATACTTGTTCTCTTCTCTTCTACACTTCACTACCATTCTCTTCCACAGTAGCACTGAAATTAGGCGATAAAGATGGGTTCTAATTTCTCAATTTTACTTCTTCTTCGATCAAACAGAACTACTTTTTTCTGGGTGTATGCATCAAGAAAATGGCGAAATGATGGTGGCGAGAATAAAATTGGCAAATGAGTATAGATATTCCTATGCTTCTTGAATCAATTTTCATATGCCACTGTTAGTATTCAGGTATTTTTTCCCATTTTTGTCTGATTTAGGGTTGGGGGTTTAGTTGATTTGATTGAATAATTTACTTTTTCCCATTTTCGTCTTCACTTAGGATTGGGGGTTTAGTTGATTGATCGAATAATTTATATAAAACCTCGAAATTAACTTTTAGGAATGGGGAATTTGGTATATCAGTCATGTGATAGTTCACTCTCCTGTTACTGCTTAGAATTAGGAATGAAACATACAATTTTGTTTTGCTGAAACTCTTCTTCTTGTATATTGATGAATTTTAGTGAATTCATTTTCTTTCTCGTTTCTGTGTTGTTTTAGCTGTACTTATCTATTTTCTTTTTGTATCAATTGATGATTGTTCGATCCTGATAATTACCCAAATGATTTTCACCTCTTCAATATGGATTTCCAAACTTTTTGAGTTTTGCACAAATGGAATCTGAAATAAATAAATAAATATGGGAAATTTCAATAACTAGCAGCTTCATAGAGCCAGGGATTTTGAAAATTGATATTAATATACCGTTGATGTGGGGGCTAGATTCTGTTGCCGTAGAGATGTTTGATCAAAGTCCCAAAAGAATTTTAGTTTAGTGGAAAATCATGAACAATTATGATTTGTTCAAAACATTTATGCTCAAACTTTTCTCAGCGGACAAGTAAGCATTATAATTTTCCTTATCATTATAAGCCTGGATAGATGGAATCTTTAGGATGAAACTGAGTTTTTCGGTTGATTTGTCTTCTTCACTCTTTGCTTTTGCGATCATGTCTGACCTTTTTAACGCACAAATAACTACCAAGGGGTTAAGTATTCATCCCATCCCTCCCCTGCCTCTTCCTGGTTAAGTGATTATCCATACCTCTTTGCTGTGATTCCTTTGGAAGTAGATCACTAGTAACTCGATCACAATCCGCCTGCACATCGCACAATTGTGTTTTAAAATATTTCAAACCACTGTAAAGTAACTACTAAACAATGTTAAAACAACTGTAATTCACTACTGACCGAGTAGCAGAGAGACGTAGGAAAAGAACCTAAAAGTGGACTGAGAGAGCTTGTTTTCTTTGACTGTGGAAAGAAACTCTGATGTAGCATCTAAGGTTCAACCAGAATGTTCATGGGAAGAATGCCAAAAAAGTAATGAGCAACCTAGAACCAAGAGTGGGAGTGTTTAGTTGTCAATTCAGACCAAGTTGAGGTGTCTAGATGTGCCACTCTCAAAGTTGGAGTGCTTACTTGCCAGCTGAGACGAAGCTTTGAGTATTATTTGTTTATGCATTCTGATTTTTTTTTTTATCAAGAACTCATCTCTCTGAATATCTGCAATCCTGTTGTGTTCAACTGTTGTATATATCTATTATGGATTCACAAATTTTACAATAGTTTCTTTACTTTTTTTGTTTGGATCTATCTTAGTGTTGGCAATGTGTTTTCAATGTTCATATAAAGTTTGAGACTCATTTGTCAACAGTGAAGCCTTACCCACTGGACCTCTCCAGAGTCGTATATTTTGATGTCCATGGCAGAGATTTCATTGAAGATGTTAAGTGAATACATTTCCACCAAAAGTTGCTTGATTTTAAGTGAAGTCATTTACGAATTTGACTTATATGTCATTTCAATTTCTTTTAGGAGGGTTTTATGTTGAACACATTTTGACATCTGTGCTTTGCATTGATCAGATTCTTCTTCATTACATTGTTGTAAATATTGATTCAGTGAACAAAGCCAGCTGTAAGAATTGCAGTCCTTTGAAAAAGAAAAGAAACATGGTGCATGATGTCCTAACTAGCCTTGTATTTCTTTTCTTTTGAAGGTACTACATAGCTGCTTTCTGTATCTTCAGCTAGATTAACTTTAATATCATATATAAACTTTGTTTCTGTATTTACATGGACCTCTATTGCCTGAAATGAGAACTGTAAACTATTAGAGCATCATAGGAGGACAACAACAGTTAGAGAAGATTCTGTAGTCTTGCTTTAACATTTGAACGTGCTAGCCGCTTGTTTCAGGAATACTCTTGGTCATGAGTTGCATCAACTATTAACATGAGTAATATAGAGATTGGTTTAGTAAAAAAGCAATTGTGAAAATAACTGTGCACTTCTTTTTAATCTGTGAGTCTATTCAGCTGTGAAAATTTCATTCACCTCTAATTTCTGTTTTGTTCATGTTGATTTCTAACTAATTAAAATGATTAAAAGAAACTCTGCAGAAGATATGTTGGTTGATTTCTTGAACTCTCAAACAACCAATTCTGTATGAACATGAAGTTGAGGTATTTCCCTCTTTCTGGTAAGCCATTTGACACATCCTTCCTTTTTACCTTGATAAAAATGAATCAGCACTTTAGTCTTCTGTAGCAGGTTTCACAATTTTTTTCCCAATAGAATTTGTAGCAGCTGGGGCAACCTTTTTAGTTTTCATGAGTAAGACGCTCATTCTTGTTGGCTACACCAGACTCTTAGATATCTATGTGCCTAAACACGTTTAAAGTTGACGCATTTGTCATGTGTTCATGTGAAGATTAGTTGTATTTAGGGTCCTGAAATTACCACTACTACTATTTAGTTAACTTAAAATTATTCTACTTCACAATTATAGATCCAAGTTAGAAGAGAATTTGAAACAGAATCTGTCCTGTGGCAAGTCAAATTTGGAAACCTATGAGAAAGATTTGGAAAACCACACCAGCTTCTGTTTGTTGGATATTAATTATGGAAGGGAAGAAATGCAAGATGTTTTGAAAGAAAAGCAGATTCTGTACAGAAGATTAAGGTTAGATGCTTATGACTTTTGGCTTTTTGGTTGATCTTCAAGATGAAAATAGCTTGGTAAATTTCATAGACTCATTACACGGATATTTGTACAGAAGAACCTCTTCTTTTTGCTTTTGTGTATAGGAGGGTTCTGACGATATTAATGTACTAGCACCAAGTTAGTGCTACATTATTTTTATTTTTTTCCTTATCAATATAAGCCTGTATAGATGGAATCTTTAGGATGAAAATGAGTTTTTCGGTTGATTTGTCTTCTTCTTTCTTTGCTTTTGCGACCATGTCAGACCTTTTTAATGCACAAAGTTATCAATGGGTTAAGGTATTCATCCAAGCCCTCCCCTGCCTCTTCCTGGTTAAGAGATTATTCGTACCTCTTTCTTTGCAGCACTATTCCTTTGGAAGTAGATCACCAGTAACTCGATCACAATCCGCCTGCACATCACACATTAGAGTTTTTCAACCCAATGTTCATGGAAAGAATGCCAAAAAAGTAATGAGCAACCTAGAACCAAGAGTTGGGAGTGTTTAGTTGTCAATTGAGACCAAGTTGAGGTGTCTAGATGTGCCACTCTTTTAATTTGAGTGCTTACTTGCCAGCTGAGACGAAGCTTTGAGTATTTGTTTATGCATTCTGATTTTTTTTTTATCAAGAACTCATCTCTCTGAATATCTGCAATCCTGTTGTGTTCAACTGTTGTATATATCTATTATGGATTCACAAATTTTACAAGAGTTTGACCTCTTTGTAGCTTCAAATAGCCGGTTACGAACAATGAAAGTGGTTTGCAGTAGGTTGATGACCAGGTTCAATGGGGAATTTTAGTCAATGCCACTGTTCGCAATCTCAGTGAGTTCTCTTCTGTCCTTGTTTGTGTTCTTTTGAATTTCGGTTGAACTAATATTTGTGTATCACCCATGACTTTGGACCATGAACTGGGTTGGTGTTTGAGTTGTTTAAGTTTACATTTGCAAATTCATGAACTGGGTTGGTGTTTTTTCTGCTTACTAGTTTCAGGATGTATCCCATTTTATTTTCTTTATATTCATTATAACAATTAGAATTCTACGTGTACATACATGCATGTAGCGAATAACAAAACGCAACAATTACAAATGAAATTATAAAATTGTGACAAAAAATCAAATGAGAAATCTTATTTTAATGTATAAAATGTATCAACAAACTGTAAATTTAGAACTTTAGATAGTAATTAGCCAATTTGCATTATATATAGTCACAAAAGATTAACTTTAGCCTAAATAAAAATACAATTAAAACAATCATAAATTTATGGAAAATCAAATTAAAGAAGTTTAATCACAATAACATCAAATGAGGAATCTTATTTTAATGTATAAAATTTATCAATAAACTGTAAATTTAGAACTTTAGATAGTAATTAATTAGCCAATTTGCATTATATATAGTCACAAAAGATTAACTTAAGCCTAAATAAAAATATAATTAAAACAATTAAAAATTTATGGAAAATCAAATTAAAGAAGTTTAATAGAGAGAAAACACATATACAAAATAAACAAAGAAAAAAACATGCGACAACATACACATTCTTTTGAAGGCTCTAATCATAACAATATGTATATATATTTTTTCAAGTTTTTGTAAACACTTCTCCCATAAACAATTATAATTCAAGAGACTTCTTCATTTAGTTAAAGTATGAATCAAATAGAACAATAATGATATGAGCGGCACTATTTAAACTATAGAACGAAAAAAATAACCTTAGTTAGGATACTCATGAAACAAATAAAGATGTATATGGAATATAAATAGGATAATTAGATGGTGTAAATTATGAAGATGAATATATTATTCCTTATCACAATGAAAAGAAAGAATACAATAACTGCAATTACTATTCAAAATAATAGTAGCAATTAAAGTTGCACCAAGTAATTTGTCTAATATATTATCTATGAAACATTGCAAATCTTTAGTGGGCATTGATTATGGTCTTTGTATATTGATTTAACTCAATGGTCTCATAATAAAATAATTTATGTTTTAGTATAAAGAAAAATATTCAAAAAATTGGAACTATTTTTGTCTTTAAAAGGGTAGAAATGCCTAATATTTATTTATGAATATTGTCTTTCAACTTTTTGACTTTAACCAAATCTTTTAATATTTGTGGCATATAGAATGATTACTATTTATAAATAAATATTTTATAATATTTTGATTTAACACAGGATAAAATGATAATCCAATTTTATACTATGTTGTTTAAATCTTTTTTTACTCTTCAACCAAAAACAATCTCCATAGGGAAAAAAAATGGACAAATACAATGAGAACATATCACACAGTGTAATATAACACCAAAAGATTGAAGAGAAGACACCATATCAGAAAGAAAATTTATGCATTAGGACTGTATCATATATAGCCAAAAAGAACATACACAATGAAATTAATTTTATACAATGACAGAAAATCAAAGGAATATAAAAAATATTATGAACAACATATCTCAAAATTGTAGTCCACCTTACTTTTTTTTTCTATTAATATACCGACATATTATTTTAATATAACAAAAAATCATTTAATATAGAAGAAAGGATTATATAATTAACAAAACTAAAACAAACGGGAAGCAACAAGGAAAAAATTGTTAGCTAAATTGTGACTTACTCTTTCAATAATATGTTAATCTAAATGTCAAAATAGCACTTTCAAATGTATTAGAACCATATACTGTGCCATCATATAGTTTCATGCAATAGAGAAGATCAAGAAAATTTCGAAAAAAGGGTTGGAATATGAATTCTTGTACTTTTGAATGCTCTTGATTTGTGTTGTTATTTTCTTTCTCAATGTCTTAAATATCTATACAGTTCAATAATATGTGGAAGATGAAAATAATTCAAGTTAAATTAGAAAGGATGAAAGTTCAAAAAGAGTGATCTTTTCATTTACCATATTCATTGTAATTAATATAAGTTAAGTAGTGCCTTCAAAATTTAAAGCTGAAAAAACCTTTCAACTTCAGTAATTAAGTGAAGCATGAATAAATAGGATAATAGAAAGACTTTAGAAAATCTCATTGTTTGTTTTACTAATTGAAAGTCATTGATTGGATAAATTAAAACTTTCTCCCTAACTTTAAATACTAGAGAAAATTAAATAGAAGGATATCATTGTGTAATTAAAATATTTATATTTAATTAAACAATAAATTAAATTTTAATTTAGTAAAAGGGCAAAATGGTAATTTAATTTTTCACTATAGAGCTTCCCACTTAATGATATATGATTTGGGTTTTATATGTGATTTTGTGGTGAAAAAGTTATTGAAGGTAGTGGGTGTGTTTGAGTTGATGAAGGTAGCATTTACAGATTCATGATCTGTGCTGCTGTTATCTTCCTGTTTGGGGTGTGTGGTGATGAATAGAGTATAGTGTTAAGTGTATGTAAATGTTGGAGCAAATAGAGCTAGATATGTATTTTTTCCTGGTAAAAAATGTCAATTGAAGGTTACATTTGCAGACTCATGAGTAGCTTTTATCTTCCCTTTTTTTTTTTTGCTGATAAATAGAGTTAGATGTGTAATTTACTGGTGAAAAAGTAAATTGAAGCTAGTGGGGTTGTTTATATCATTGAAGGTGTGTGATTTACTCATTAACTGGGTTGCTATTTACTTCCCATTTGCAGGGTGAGAAAGTGTTGTGTTTGCTTTATAATAACTAGATTTTGTTTCTTGAGTATGCCACCCCTTAATGAGTATTGTAGTGTGTGATTTAGATTTTGTTAGAGCTCCAATTTCATCACTGCACATTAAGTGGAAACCAAGAACATAATTAAATACTGGAGTAGGTGGATATATAATACATTTTTTGGGTAAATGCTTATTAGCTGAAGGCTAAAGGTAACAAAATTGGTGAAAGATTTCTATGCTGTGTTGTTGTGGTTCAATGTTCATTATGTATATATTTGAATGAAAACCACTAAATAATTTATCTTTTCTCGTGTATCTAAAGTCCAAATTTATCTTCTCCTATTATGCATCCATATTTTTGTAATGTAGACTTTTTAAAGGGCGAGGCGGGGGCCACAAGGCACAACACCTTGAGGTCCCGGGGAGGGGAGGCTTGGGACAA
>NC_028639.1:53599844-53599972 GCF_001406875.1 Solanum pennellii
AAATGGGTCGGACAACCCGTGATGGCCGACCGTATGCATAGACAAGGTCTTGACGGATGTCCATGAAAAAATTTGGCATTTTTGACGTTCGAGTGCGGATCACCCAAAAAATGGTGTGCTATAGCACA
>NC_028639.1:53608714-53673325 GCF_001406875.1 Solanum pennellii
TCGGAATCCGGATCACCCAAAAAATGGTGTGCTATAGCACACGAAAATCGTCGAAATGAGGGGTATGCTCGCTTCGGGGCTCGTTTCACCTTCCAAATGGGTCGGACAAGCCGCTTTTGGGGGTGATTCTTTTTTTAAACTTGCTTTTTTTTTATCAAAATCTACGTGGTACATCCAATCCCTTTGACCGATTTGACTTTCATTTTTTCCTTATATTTTTGCCCTATAAATGGTCAAAAACCGATAAACGTAAAACTATAAGTCCTATGGCAGGGCGTGGTATTTTTTTGCGTAGATATCAATTAAATAATCAGGTTTGAAAAAAAATCGGCTGCATCGGACATCGAATGCGCGTTTTATGTCCGTTTGAAGTTCAAATTTTCACAAGTATCCCTTTGAAGTCTGATTTCGTAAAACTTCAAATGGTCGTAGATTTTTCGTCGCGCATCTTTTGGGGGTGATTCTTTTTTTAAACTTGCTTATTTTTTTGAGATCTACGCAATAGACCCAACCATTTTGACCGATTTGACTTTCATTTTTTCTTATAATTTTTTCCTATATATGATAAAAAACCGATAAACGTAAAAATATAAGTCCTACGGCAGAGCGTGATGTTTTTTCACGTAGATATCGAAAAAATAATCAGGTTGAAAAAAATAGGCTCGATTGAACATAGGATGCGCTTTTTATGTCCGTTTGAAGTTCAAATTTTCACAAGTACCCTTTAAAGTCAGATTTCATTAAACTTCAAATGGTCGTAGATTTTTCCTCGAGCATCTTTTGGGGGCGATTCTTTTGTTAAATTTGCTTATTTTTTTTGAGATCTACTCGGCACATCCAATCCCTTTGACCGATTTGACTTTCATTTTTTCCTTATAATTTTGCCCTATATATGGTAAAAAACCGATAAAGATAAAACTATAAGTCCTATGGCAGGGCGTAGTGTTTTTTCGCGTATATTTAAAAAAAATAATCAGGTTTGAAAAAAAATCGGCTCGATCGAACATCGGATGCGCGTTTTATGTTCGTTTGAAGTTCAAATTTTCACAAGTGCCCCTTTTAAGTCATATTTCATTAAAGTTCAAATGGCCGTAGATTTTTCTCGAGCATCTTTTTGGGGCTATTCTTTTTTTAAATCTGCTTATTTTTTGAGATCTACGCGGTACATCTAATCCGTTTGATCAATTTGACTTTCATTTTTTCCTTGTAATTTTGACTTATATATATATATGGTCAAAAACCGATAAACGTAAAACTATAAGTCCTACGGCAGTGCGTGAAGTTTAAATTTTCCCAAATACCTTTTTAAAGTCACATTTCATGAAAATTCAAATGGCCACAGATTTTTCGTTGATCTTATTTTGGGGGCGATTCTTTTTTTTGTAAACTTGCTTATATTTTCGAGATCTATGCGGTAGACCCAATCCCTTTGACCGATTTGACTTTTGTTTTTTACTATATAAGTTTGCTCTATATATGGTCAAAAATCGATAAACGTAAAGCTATAAGTCCTATGGCAGGGCGTAGTGTTTTTTCGCGTATATATCAAAAAAATAAATAGGTTGGAAAAAAATTTGGCTCGATCGAACATCGAATGCGCATTTTATGTTCGTTTGAAGTTCAAATTTTCACAACTACCCCTTTAAAGTCACATTTCGTGAAACTTCAAATGGCCGTAGATTTTTCCTCGAGCATCTTTTGGGGGGGATTCTTTTTTTAAACTTGCTTATTTTTTTGAAATCTACGCGGTAGACCAATTCCCTTTGACCAATTTGACTTTCTTTTTCCCTTATAATTTGCCCTATATATGGTCAAAAACTGATAAATGTAAAACTATAAGTCCTATAGCAAGTCGTGGTGTTTTATCGCGTAAATATCGAAAAAATATTTAGGTTAAAAAAAAAATCGACTGGATCGGACATCGGATGCGCGTTTTATGTCCGTTTGAAGTTCAAATTTTCACAACTACTCCTTTAAAGTCACATTTCGTGAAACTTCAAATGGCCGTAGATTTTTCCCCGAGTATTTTTTGGCGGCGATCCTTTTTTTAAACTTGCTTATATTTGTGAGATCTACACGGCAGACCCAATCTCTTTGACCTATTTGAATTTCATTTTTTCCTTATAATTTTGCCCTATATATGATCAAAAACCAATAAATGTAAAACTACAAGTCCTATGGCAGTGCGTAGTTTTTTTAGGCCTAGATATCAAAAAAATAATCAGGTTGAAAAAAAAATTCGGCTAGATCGGATATTTGTTACGCGTTTTATGTCCATTTGAAATTCAAATTTTCACAAGTACCCTTTTAAAGTCATATTTCATGAAACTTCAAATGGTCGTAGATTTTTCGTCGAGCATCTTTTGTGGGCGTTTCTTTTTTTAAACATGCTTATTTTTTTGAGATCTACGCGGTATACCCAATCCCTTTAACCGATTTGACTTTCGTTTTTTCTTATCATTTTGCTCTATATATGGTCAAAAAACCGATAAACGTAAAACTATAAATCCTATGGCAGAGCATAGTGTTTTTTTTGCGTAGATATCAAAAAAATAATCAGGTTGGAAAAAAAGTTCGGTTGGATCGGACATCGGATTCGCGTTTTATGTCCGTTTGAAGTTCAAATTTTCATAAGTACCCCTTTAAAGTCACATTTCGCGAAACTTTAAATGGTCGTAGATTTTTCCTCGAGCATCTTTTGGGGCGATTCTTTTTTGTTAGCTTTTTTTTTTTTGAGATCTACACGTCTGACCCAATCCCTTTGACCGATTTGACTTTCGTTTTTTCCTTATAATTGTGCCCTATATATGATCAAAACCCGATAAACGTAAAACTATAAATCCTATGGCAGGGTGTGGTGTTTTTTTGCGTAGATATCGAAAAAATAATCAGGTTGGAAAAAAAATTTGCTGTATCGGACATCGGAAGTCGCATTTTATGTCCGTTTGAAGTTCAAATTTTCACAAGTACCCCTTTAAAGTCACATTTCGTGAAACTTCAAATAGCCGTAGATTTTTCCTCGAGCATCTTTTGGGGGTGATTCTTTTTTTAAAGTGGCTTATTTTTTTGAGATCTACTCGGTACATCCTATTCCTTTGACCGATTTAAATTTCGTTTTTCCTTATAATTTTGCCCTATATATGGTCAAAAACCAATAAACATAAAACTATAAGTCCTATGGCAGTGCGTGGTGTTTTTTTGCGTACATATAAAAAAATAATCTGGTTGGAAAAAAATTGGCTCAAACGGACATCGGATGTGCATTTTATATCCGTTTGAAGTTTAAATTTTTACAAGTACTCCTTTAAATTTCGTGAAACTTCAATAGCCGTAGATTTTTCCTCGAGCATCTTTCGGGGGTGATTCTTTTTTTAAACTTGCTTATTTTTTTGAGATCTACTCGGTACATCCAATCCCTTTGACTGATTTGACTTTTATTTTTTCCTTATAGTTTTGCCTTATATATGGTCAAAAACCGATAAACGTAAAACTATAAGTCCTATGGCAGTGCATGGTGTTTTTTCGCATAGATATCCAAAAAAAATCAGGTTAAAAAAAATCGGTTCGATGGGACATAAGATTCACGTTTTATGTCCGTTTGAAGTTCAAATTTTCACAAGTACTCCTTTAAAGTCATATTTAATGAAACTTCAAATGGCCGTAGATTTTTCCTCGAGCATCTTTTGGGGACATTTCTACTTTTAAACTTGCTTATTTTTTTGAGATCTACGCGATAGACCCAATACTTTTGACCGATTTGATTTTCATTTTTTCCTTAAAATTTTGCCCTATATATGGTCAACAACCGATAAACGTAAAACTATAAGTCTTATTGCAGTGCTTGGTGTTTTTTCGCGTACGTATCTAAAAAAAGCAGGTTGGAAATTTTTTTTCTCGATCGGACATCGGATGCACGTTTTACACGTTTGAAGTTCAAATTATCACAAGTACCCCTTTAATGTCACATTTTGTGAAACTTCAAATAGCCGTAGATTTTTCTTCATTCATCTTTTGGGGGAGATTCTTTTTTTAAACTTGCTTATTTTTTTGAAATCTATGCGTTACATCCAATCCCTTTGACCGATTTGACTTTCGTTTTTCCTTATAATCTTACTCTATATATGGTCAAAAACCGATAAACGTAAAACTATAAGTCCTATGGCAGTGCGTGGTGTTTTATCGCGTAGATATTAAAAAAATTATTAGGTTGAAAAAAAAATCAGCTCAATCGGACATCGGATGCGCGTTTTATATCCGTTTGAAGTTCAAATTTTCACAAGTAACCCTTTAAAGTCACATTTCTTGAAACTTCAAATGGCCGTAGATTTTTCCTCGAGCATCTTTTGAGGGTGATTCTTTTTTAAACTTGCTTATTTTTTCAAGATCTACACGGTACACCCAATACCTTTGACCGATTTGACTTTTCTTTTTTCCTTATAATTTTGCCCTATATATGGTCAAAATCGATAAACGTAAAACTATAAGTTCTATGGCAGTGCGTGATATTTTTTCGCGTAGACATCGAAAAAATTATCAGGTTAAAAAAATCGTCTCGATTGAACATCGTATACGCATTTTATGTCCGTTTAAAGTTTAAATTTTCACAAGTACCCCTTTAAAGTAAGATTTCATTAAACTTCAATTGGCCGTAGATTTTTCCCCGAGCATATTTGGGGGCGATTCTTTTTTAAACTTGCTTATTTTTTTGGAGAGCTACTCGTTATATCTAATCCCATTGACCGATTTGACTTTCATTTTTTCCTTATAATTTTGTCATATATATGGTCAAAAACTGATAAACGTAAAACTATAAGTCCTATGGCAGGGTGTGGTGTTTTTCCCGTAGATATCGAAAAAATAATCAGGTTGAAAAAAATTCGGCTTGATCAGACATTAGATGCGCGTTTTATGTCCGTTTGAAGTTCAAATTTGCACAAGTAACCCTTTAAAGTCACATTTCGTGAAACTTCAAATGGCCGTAGATTTTTCCTCGAGCATCTTTTGGGGGTGATTCTTTTTTTAAACTTGCTTATTTTGTCGAGACCTACGCGATAGATCCAATCCCTCTGACCGATTTGACATTCGTTTTTTCCTTATAAATTTTGCCCTATATATGGTCAAAAACCGATAAACGTAAACTATAAGTCCTATAGCAAGGCGTGGTGTTTTTTCGCGTAGATATCAAAAAAATAATCAGGTTGAAAAAAAAATCGGCTGGATCGGACATCGGATGCATTATATCCGTTTGAAGTTCAAATTTTCATAAGTACCTCTTTAAAGTCATATTTCGTGAAACTTCAAATGGCCGTAGATTTTTCCTCGAGCATCTTTTGGGGGCGATTCTGTTTTTAAACTTGCTTATTTTTTTGAGATCTACGCGGTAGATCCAATCCCTTTGACCGATTTGACTTTCATTTTTTTCTTATAATTTTGCCCTATATATGGTCAAAACCCAATAAACGTAAAACTATAAGTCCTATGGCAGTGCGTGGTGCTTTTCGCGAAGATATGAAAAAAATAATCAGGTTGGAAAAAAAATCAGCTGGATCGGACATCGAATGCGCGTTTTATGTCCGTTTGAAGTTCAAATTTTCACAAGTACCCCTTGAAAGTTACATTTCTTGAAACTTCAAATGGCCGTAGATTTTTCCTTGAGCATCTTTTGGGGGCGACTCTTTTTTTAAACTTTCTTATTTTTTTGACATCTACACTTTATATCCAATCCCTTTAACCGATTTAACTTTCGTTTTTTCCTTAGAGTTTTGTCCTACATATGGTCAAAAACCGATAAACGTAAAACTTTAAGTCCTATGGCAGTGCGTGATATTTTTTTGCATAGATATCGAAAAAACAGTCAGGTTAAAAACATCGGCTCGATCGGACACCGAATTAACGTTTTATGTCTGTTTGAAGTTTAAGTTTTCAAAAGTATCCCTTTAAAGTCAGATTTAATGAAACTTCAAATTGCCGTAGATTTTTCCTCGAGTATCTTTTGGGGGCGACTCTTTTTTTAAACTTGCTTATTTTTTAAAGAAATACGCTTTACATCCAATCCATTTGACCGATTTGACTTTCGTTTTTTCCTTATAATTTTGCCCTATATATTGTCAAAAAACCGATAAATGTAAAACTATATGTCCTATGGCAGGGCGTAGTATTTTTTTGCGTAGATATCAAAAAAAATAATTAGGCTTGAAAAAAAATCGGCTGGATCGGACATCAGATTCGCATTTTATGTCCGTTTGAATTTCAAATTTTCACAAGTACCCCTTTAAAGTCACATTTCGTGAAACTTTGAATTGCCGTAGATTTTTCCTCGAGCTATTTTGGGGCAATTCTTTTTTTAAAATTGCGTATTTTTAGAGATCTACGCTTTACATCCAATCCCTTTGACCGATTTTACTTTCATTTTTTCCTTATAGTTTTGCCCTATATATGATCAAAAACCGATAAACATAAAAGTATAAGTCCTATGGCAATGCGTGGTATTTTTTCGCGTAGATATAAAAAAAATCAACTTAAAAAAAATCGGCTCGATCAGACATCGGATTCGCATTTTATGTCCATTTAAAATTCAAGTTTTCACAAGTACCCCTTTAAAGTCAGATTTAATAATCAATAAACGTAAAATTATAAGTCCTATGGCAAGGTGTAGTGTTTTTCGCGTAGATATCAAAAAAAATTATTAGGTTGGAAAAAAATCGGCTGGATCGGACATCGGATTCGCGTTGTATGTCCTTTTGAAGTTCAAATTTTCACAAGTACCCCTTTAAAGTCACATTTCGTGAAACTTCAAATGGCCATAGATTTTTCCTCGAGCATCTTTTAGGGCAATTCTTTTTTCAAACTTGCTTATTTTTTTGAGATATACGCGGTAGACCCAATACTTTTGACCGATTTAACTTTCGTTTTTCCTTATAATTTTTCCCTATATATGGTCGAAAACCGATAAACGTAAAACTATATGTCATATTGCAATACGTGGTGTTTTTTCGCGTACATATCAAAAAAAAATCAGGTTGGAAAAAAATTGGCTCGATCGGACGTCGGATGTGTGTTTCATGTCTGTTTGAAGTTCAAATTTTCACAAGTACCCCTTAAAAGTCACATTTCATTAAACTTCAAATAGCCGTAGATTTTTCCTCGAGCATCTTTTGAGGGCGATTCTTTTTTTAAACTTGCTTATTTTTATTGAGATCTGCGCATTACATCCAATCCCTTAGACGGATTTGACTTTCGTTTTTTCCTTATAATTTTGTCCTATATATGGTCAAAAACCGATAAACGTAAAACTATAAGTCCTATGACAGTGCGTGGTATTTATCGCGTAGATATCGAAAAAATCATCAGGTTGAAAAAAAATCGGCTCGATCTGACATCGGATTTGGGTTATATGTCCGTTTGAAGTTCAAATTTTCACAAGTACCACTTTAAAGTCATATTTCGTGAAACTTAAATGGCTGTAGATTTTTCCTCGAACATGTTTTGGGGACGATTCTTTTTTTAAACTTGCTTATTTTTTTGAGATCTACGCGTTAGACCCAATTTGTTTGACCGATTTGACTTTTATTTTTTCCTTATAATTTTGTCATATATATGGTCAAAAACCGATAAACGTAAAACTATAAGTCCTATGACAGTGCGTGGTATTTATCGCGTAGATATCGAAAAAATAATCAGGTTGAAAAAAACGGCTCGAGCGGACATCGGATGCGCGTTTTATGTCCGTTTGAAGTTCAAATTTTCACAAGTACCACTTTAAAGTCAGATTTCATGAAACTTCAAATGGCCGTAGATTTTTCCTCGAGCATCTTTTAGGGGCGAATGTTTTTTTAAACTTGCTGGTTTTTTTAAGATCTACGCGTTAGACCCTATCCCATTGACCGATTTGACTTTCATTTTTTTCCTTATAATTTTGTCATATATATGGTCAAAAACTGATAAACGTAAAACTATAAGTCCTATGGCAGGGCGTGGTATTTTTTCGCGTAGATATAAAAAAAATAATCAGGTTGGAAAAAAAATTGGCTGGATCGGACATCGGATGCGTTTTTTATATCTGTTCGAATTTTTAAATTTTCACAGGTACCCCTTTAAAGTCACATTTCGTGAAACTTCAAATGGCCGTAGATATTTCATCGAGCATCTTTTGGGAGCAATTCTTTTTTGAAACTTTCTTATTTTTTCAAGATATACGCGGTAGATTAAATTCCTTTGACTGATTTGACTTTCATTTTTTCGTTATAATTTTACCCTATATATGGTCAAAAATCGATAAACGTAAAACTATAAGTCCTATGGCTGGGCGTGGTATTTTTTCGCGTAGATATCAAAAAAATAATCAGGTTGGAAAAAAAATCAGCTTGATCGGACATTGGATTCGCGTTTTATGTCCGTTTGAAGTTCAAATTTTCACAAGTACCCTTATAAAATCACATTTCGTTAAACTTCAAATGGCCGTAGATTTTTTCTCGAGCATCTTTTGGGGCGATTCTTTTTTAAACTTGCATATTTTTTTGAGATCTATGCAATAGACCTAATCCCTTTGACCGACTTGACTTTCGTTTTTTATGATAATTTTGCCACATATATGGTCAAAAACCGATAAACGTAAAACTATAAGTCTTATGGAAAGACGTGGTGTTTTTTCGCGTAGATATCGAAAAAATAATTAGGTTGAAAAAAAAAATTGGATGATCGGACATTGGAATTGCATTTTATGTCCGTTTGAAGTTATATTTTCCCAAGTACCCCTTCAAAGTCATATTTCGTGAAACTTCAAATGGCCGTAGATTTTTCCTAAAGCATCTTTTGGGGGCGATTCTTTATTTAAACTTGCTATTTTTTTGAGATTTACGCGGTAGACCCAATCCCTTTGACCGATTTGACCTTCGTTTTTTCCTTATAATTTTGCTCTATATATGGTAAAAAACCGATAAACGTAAAACTATAAGTCTTATGACAGTGCGTGGTATTTTTTCGCGTAAATATCGAAAAAATAATCAGGTTGAAAAAAACGGCTGGATCGTACATCGAATGCGCGTTTTATATATGTTTGAAGTTCAAATTTTCACAAGTACCTCTTTAAAGTCATATATCACTAAACTTCGAATGGCCGTAAACTTTTCCTCGAGCATCTTTAGGGGGATTCTTTTTTTAAACTTGCTTTTTTTTCGAAATCTAGCGGTAGACCAATTCCCTTTGACCGATTTGACTTTCTTTTTTTCCTTATAATTTTGCCCTATATACGGTCAAAAACTGATAAATATACAACTATAAGTCCTATGGCAAGTCGTGGTGTTTTATCGCGTAAATATCAAAACAATATTCAGGTTGAAAAAAAATCGGCTGGGTCGGACATCGGATGCGCGTTTTATGTCCGTTTGAAGTTTAAATTTTCACAAGTACCCCTTTAAAGTCACATTTCGTAAAACTTCAAATGGCCATAGATTTTTCCTCGAGCATCTTTTGGGGGCAATTCTTTGTTTAATCTTTCTTATTTTTTTGAGATCTACGCAGTAGACCCAATCCCTTTGACCGATTTGACTTTTATTTTTTTCTTATAATTTTGCCCTATTTATGGTCAAAAATCGATAAACGCAAAACTATATGTCCTATGGCAGGGCGTAGTTTTTTTCGCGTAGACATCAAAAAAATAATCAGGTTGGAAAAAAAGAAGGCTCGATCGAACATCGGATGCACTTATTATATCCGTTTAAAGTTAAAATTTTCACAAGTACCCCTTAAAGTCACATTTCGTGAAACTTCAAATGGCCGTAGATTTATCCTAGAGCATCTTTTGAGGGCGATTCTTTTTTTAAACTTGCTTATTTTTTTGAGATCTACGGGGTTTACCCAATCACTTTGATCGATTTGAATTTTATTTTATTCTTATTATTTTATCATATATATGGTCAAAAACCGATAAACATAAAACTATGAGTCCTATGGCAGGGCGTGATGTTTTTAGCATAGATATCAAAAATTGATCAGGTTGGGAAAAAAATTGGCTGGATCAGACAACAGATGCGCGTTTTTATGCTCGTTTGAAGTTCAAATTTTCACAAGTACCTCTTTAAAGTCACATTTCATGAAACTTCAAATACCGTAGATTTTTCCTCGAGCATCTCTTAGAGGCGATTCTTTTTTTAAACTTGATTTTTTTTTTAGATCTACGCGTTAGACCCAATCCCTTTGACTGATTTGACTTTCATTTTTTCCTTATAATTTGGTCATATATGGTCAAAAACCGATAAACATATAACTATAAGTCCTATGGCAAGGCGTGGTGTTTTTTCGCGTAGTTGTCAAAAAAATAATCTGGTTGAAAAAAAATCGGCTGGATCGGACATCGGATACGCATTTTATATCCGTTCGAATCTCAAATTTTCACAAGTACCCCTTTAAAGTCGCATTTCATGAAACTTCAAATGGCTGTAGATTTTTCCTCGAGCATCTTTTGGGGGCAATTCTTTTTTAAAACTTGCTTATTTTTTAAAGATATAAGCGGTAGATGAAATCCCTTTGACCGATTTGACTTTCGTTTTTCCTTATAATTTTGCCCTACATATGGTCAAAAATCGATAAACGTAAAACTATAAGTCCTATGGCAGGGCGTGGTAGGTTGGAAAAAAAATCCGCTCGATTGGTCATTGGATTCGCGTTTTATGTCCGTTTGAAGTTCAAATTTTCACAAGTACCCTTATAAAGTCACATTTCGTTAAACTTCAAATGGCCGTGGATTTTTTCTTGAGCATCTTTTGGGGGCGATTCTTTTTTTAAAATTGCTTATTTTTTTGAGATCTACGCAGTAGATCTAATCCCTTTGACCGATTTCACTTTCATTTTTTCTGATAATTTTGCCATATATATGTTCAAAAACTGATAAACGTAAAACTATAAGTCCTATGGAAGGGCGTGGTATTTTTTTTTGGGTAGATATCAAAAAAATAATCAGGTTGGAAAAAAAATCGGGTCGATTGGACATCGGATTGGCGTTTTATATCCGTTTGAAGTTCAAATTTTCACAAGTACCCCTTTAAAGTCATTTTTCTTGAAACTTCAAGTGGCCGTAGATTTTTTCTCGAGCATATTTTGGGGGCAATTCTTATTTTAAACTTGCTTATTTTTTTGAGATCTACGCTTTACATCCAATCCCTTTGACCGATTTTACTTTCATTTTTTCCTTATAGTTTTGCCCTATATATGATCAAAAACCGATAAACATAAAAGTATAAGTCCTATGGCAATGCGTGGTATTTTTTAGCGTAGATATAAAAAAAATCAAGTCAAAAAAAACTCGGCTCGATCGAACATCGGATTCGCATTTTATGTCCGTTTAAAGTTCAAATTTTCACAAGTACCCCTTTAAAGTCAGATTTAATATCCGATAAACGTAAAACTATAAGTCCTATGGCAGGGCGTAGTGTTTTTTCGCGTAGATATAAAAAAAAATAATCAGGTTGGAAAAAAAATCGGCTGGATCGGACATCGGATTCGCGTTGTATGTCATATTTGAAGTTCAAATATTCACAAGTACCCCCCCCCCCTTTAAAGTCACATTTCTTGAAACTTCAAATGGCCGAAGATTTTTCCTCGAACATCTTTTAGGGCAATTCATTTTTCAAACTTGCTTATTTTTTTGAGATCTACGCGGTAGACCCAATACTTTTGACCGATTTGACTTTCATTTTTTTTCTTATAATTTTGTCAAATATATGGTCAAAAATCGATAAACGTAAAACTATAAGTCATATTGCAATGCGTGGTGTTTTTCGCGTACATATCAAAAAACTAATCAGGTTGGAGAAGATTTGGCTCGATCGGACATCGGATGCAAGTTTCATGTCCGTTTGAAGTTCAAATTTTCACAAGTACCCCTTGAAAGTCACATTTCGTGAAACTTAAAGTAGCCGTAGATGTTTCCTCGAGCATCTTTTGGGGGCGATTCTTTTTTTAAACTTGCTTATTTTCTTTTGAGATCTACGCGTTACATCCAATCCCTTAAACGGATTTGACTTTCGTTTTTTCCTTATAATTTTGTCCTATATATGGTCAAAAACCGATAAACGTAATACTATAAGTCCTATGACAGTGCGTGGTGCTTTATCGCGTAGATATCAAAAAAATTGGCTGGATCGGACATCGGATGCGTGTTTTATGTCCGTTTGAAGTTCAAATTTTCACAAATACCCTTTAAAGTCATATTTCATTAAACTTCAAATGGCCGTAAATTTTTCTTCGAGCATCTTTTGGGGGCGATTCTTTTTTTAAATTTGCTTATTTTTTTGAAATCTACGCGGTAGACCAATTCCCTTTGACCGATTTGACTTTCATTTTTTCCTTATAATTTTGCTCTATATATGGTCAAAAACTGATAAACGTAAAACTATAAGTCCTATGGCAAGGCGTAGTGTTTTATCGCGTAGATATCGAAAAGATAATCAAGTTGGAAAAAAAATCGGCTGGATCGGACATCGGATGCGTGTTTTATGTCCGTTTGAAGTTCAAATTTTTACAAGTACCCCTTTAAAGTCGCATTTCGTAAAACTTCAAATGGCCATAGATTTTTCCTCGAGCATCTTTTGGGGGCGATTCTTTTTTTAAACTTTCTTATTTTTTTGATATCTACGCGGTAGACCAAATGCCTTTGACCGATTTGACTTTCGCTTTTTCTTAAAATTTCGCCCTATTTATGGTCAAAGACCGATAAACGTAAAACTATAAGTCCTATGACAGTGCGTGGTGTTTTATTGCGTAGATATCAAAAAAATATTCAGGTTGGAAAAAAATTGACTCGATCGGACATCGGATTTGGGTTTTATGTCCGTTTGAAGTTCAAATTTTCACAAGTACCACTTTAAAGTCACATTTCGTGAAACTTCAAATGGCTTTAGATTTTTCCTCGAGTATATTTTGGAGGCGATTCTTTTTCTAAGCTTGCTTATTTTTTTGTGATATATGCGGTACACCCAATCCCTTTAACCGATTTGACTTTCGTGTTTTCCTTATAATTTTGCCCTGTATATGGTCAAAAACCGATAAACGTAAAACTATAAGTCCTATGGCAGTACGTACTATTTTTTCGCGTAGATATCAAAGAAATAATCAGATTGGAAAAAGAAGTAAGCTCGATCGAACATCGGATGTACGTTTTATGACCGTTTAAAGTTCAAATTTTCACAAGTACCCTTTTAAAGTCACATTTCGTGAAACTTCAAATGGCCGTAGATTTTTTCTAGAGCATCTTTTGGGGACGATTCTTTTTTAAAACTTGCTTATTTTTTTGAGATCTACGGGGTTGACCCAATCACTTTGACCGATTTGACTTTTATTTATTCCTTATAATATTGCTATATATGGTCAAAAACCAATAAACGTAAAACTATAAGTCCTATGGCAGGGTGTGGTGTTTTTACGCGTAGATATCAAAAAATTGATCATGTTGGAAAAAAAATTGGCTGGATCAGATAACAGATGCGCGTTTTGTGTCCGTTTGAAGTTTAAATTTTCACAAGTACCCCTTTAAAGTCACAATTCGTGAAACTTTAAATGGCCGTAGATTTTTCCTCGAGCATCCTTTGGGGGCAATTATTTTTTTAAACTTTCTTGTTTTTTTATATCTATGCATTACATCCAATCCCTTTGACCGACTTGACTTTCGTTTTTTCCTTATAATTTTCCCCTATATAAGGTCAAAAACCGATAAACGTAAAACTATAAGTCCTATGACAGTGCGTGGTATTTTTTCGCTTATATATCAAAAAAATAATCAGGTTGGAAAAAGAATTTGGCTCGATCGGACACCGAATGCGCGTTTTATGTACGTTTGAAGTTTAAATTTTCACAAGTACCCCTTTGAAGTCACATTTCGTGAAACTTCAAATGGCCATAGATTTTTTCTCGAACATCTTTTGGGGGAGATTCTCTTTTTAAACTTGATTATTTTTTTGATATCTACGCGGTAGACCCAATCTTTTTGACCGATTTGACTTTTGTTTTTTCCTTATAATTTTGCCCAATATATGGTCAAAAAACCAATGAACGTTAAACTATAAGTCCTATGGCAGTGCGTGGTGTTTTTTTGCGTATATATCAAAAAATTAATCAGGTTGGATAAAAAATCGGCTCGATCGGACATCGGATGCGCGTTTTATGTCCGTTTGAAGTTTAAATATTCACAAGTACCCCTTTAAAGTAACATTTCGTGAAACTTCAAATGGCCATAGATTTTTCCTTGAACATCTTTTACGGGAGAATTTTTTCAAAAACATGCTTATTTTTTTTTATATCTACGCAGTAGATTTAATACCTTTGACCGATTTGACTTTTGTTATTTCCTTATAATTTTGCCCTGTATATGGTCAAAAATCGATAAATGTAAGATTATAAGTCCTATGACAGTGCGTGGTGTTTTTTTGCGTAGATATGAAAAAAATAATCAGGTTGGAAAAAAAATCGGCTCGATCGGACATCGGATGCGCGTTTTATGTCCGTTTGAAGTTCAAATTTTCACAAGTACCCTTTGAAGTTAGATTTCGTGAAACTTCAAATGGCCGTAGATTTTTTCTCGAGCATCTTTTGAGGGCGATTCTTTTTTTAAACTTGCTTATTTTTTTGAGATCTACGCGGTAGACCCAATTCCTTTGACTGATTTGACTTTCGTTTTTCCTTATAATTTTGCCCTATATATGTTCAAAAATCGATAAACGTAACACTATAAGTCCTTTGGAAGTGCGTGGTAATTTTTCGAATAAATATCGAAAAATAATCAGGTTGGAAAAAAATTGGCTCGATTGGACATCGGATACGCGTTTTATGTTCGTTTGAAGTTCAAATTTTCACAAGTAAGCCTTTAAAGTCACATTTCATGAAACTTCAAATGGTCGTAGATTTTTCTTCGAGCATCTTTTGGGGGCGATAATTTTTTTAAACTTGCTTATTTTCAAGATATACGCTGTAGGCCTAATCCCTTAGACCGATTTGACTTTCATTTTTTTCTTATAATTTTGCCCTATATATGGTCAAAAATCGATAAACGTAAAACTATAAGTCCTATGGCATTGCGTGGTGTTTTTTCACGTAGATATCGAAAAAAAATCAGGTTGGAAAAAAAATCGACTCGATCGGACATCTGATGCGCGTTTTATGTCCGTTAGAAGTTCAATTTTCACAAGTAACCCTTTAAAGTCATATTTCGTGAAACTTCAAATGGCCGTAGATTTTTCCTCGAGCGTCTTTTGGGGGCGATTCTATTTTTAAACTTGCTTATTTTTTTGAGATCTACGCGGTAGAACCAATCCCTTTGAACGATTTGACTTTCATTTTTTCCTTATAACTTTGACCTATATATGGTCAAAAAACCGATAAACGTAAAACTATAAGTCCTATGGAAGGGCGTTCTGTTTTTTCGCATAGATATCGAAAAAACAATTAGGTTGGAAAAAAACTCGTCTAGATCGGAAATCGGATTCGCATTTTATGTTCGCTTGAAGTTTAAATTTTCACAAGTACCCCTTTAAAGTCAAATTTCGTGAAACATCAAATGGCCATAGATTTTTCCTCGAGCATTATTGGAGGGCGATTCTTTTATTAAACTTGCATATTTTTGCGGTACACCCAATCCTTTTGACCGATTTGACTTTCGTTTTTTCAGTATAATCTTGCCCTATATATGGTCAAAACCGATAAACATAAAACTATAATTCCTTTGGCAATGCGTGGTGTTTTTTCGCATAGATATCAAAAAATAATCAGGTTGGAAAAAAATCGGCTGGATCGAACATCGAATTCGCGTTTTATGTCAGTTTGAAGTTCAAATTTTCACAAGTAATCTTTAAAGTCATATTTTGTGAAACTTCAAATAGCCGTAGATTTTTCCTCGAGCATCTTTTGGGGGCGATTTATTTTTAAACTTGCTTATTTTACAAGATTTGTAGACCCAATCCCTTTTACTGATTTGACTTTTGTTTTTTCTATATAATTTTGCCCTATATATGGTCAAAAACTGATAAACGTAACACTATAAGTCCTTTGGCAGTGCATGGTGGTCTTTTGCGTAGATATCAAAAAAATAATCAGGTTGAATAAAAAATTGGCTCGATCGGACATCGTATGCGCGTATTATGTCCGTTTGAAGTTTAAATTTTCACAAGTATCCCTTTAAAGTCACATTTCGTGAAATTTCAAATGGCCGTAGATTTTTCCTCGAGCATCTTTTGGGGGCGATTCTTTTTTTAAACTTGCTTATTTTTGAGATCTACGAGGTTGACCCAATACTTCTGACCGATTTGACTTTTGTTTTTTCCTTATAATTTTGCCCTATATATGGTCAAAAACCGATAAAAGTAAAACTATAAGTCCTATGGCAGTGTGTGATATTTTATCTAGTATATATCGAAAAAATAATCAGGTTGAAAAAAAAATTGGCTCGATCGGACATCGGATGCGCGTTTTATGTCCATTTGAAGTTCAAATTTTCACAAGTATTCCTTTAAAGTCACATTTCGTGAAACTTCAAATGGCCGTAGATTTTTCCTCGAGCATCTTTTAGGCGCGATTCTTTTTTAAAACTTGCTTATTTGTTTGAGATCTACATGGTAGACCCGATCCCTTTGACCGATTTGTCTTTCATTTTCCATATAATTTTGCCCTATATATGGTAAAAAATCGATAAAAGTAAAACTATGAGTCCTATGGCAGTGCATGGTATTTTTCGCGTAGATTTCAAAAAAAACTCAGGTTAGAAAAAAATCGACTCAATCGGACATCAGATGCACGTTTTATGTTCGTTTGAAGTTCAAATTTTCACAAGTACCCTTTTAAAGTCATATTTCGTGAAACTTCAAATAACAGTAGATTTTTCCTCGAGCATCTTTTGGGGGCGATAATTTTTTTGAACATGCTTATTTTTTTTGAGATCTAAGCGATAGACCTAATCCCTTTGACCGATTTGACTTTCATTTTTTCCTTATAATTTTGCCTTATATATGGTCAAAAATCGATAAACGTAAAACTATAAGTCATATGGCAGGGCGTGGTGTTTTTTCGCGTAGATTTCAAAAAAATAATCAGGTTGGAAAAAAAATTGGCTGGATCAAATCGAATTCGCGTTTTATATCAATTTGAAGTTCAAATTTTCAAAAGTACCCCCTTTAAAGCCAAATTTCGTGAAACTTCAAATGGCCGCAGATTTTTCCTCGAGCATTTTTTGGGTGCGATTCTTTTTTGAAACTTGTTTATTTTTTTGAGACCTACCCGGTAGATCCAATCCCTTTGAACGATTTGACTTTCGTTTTTTCCTTATAATTTTGCCCTATATATGATCAAAAACCGATAAAAGTAAAATATAAGTCCTATGGCAGTGCGTGGTGTTTTTTCACGTATATATCAAAAAAATAATCAGATTGGAAAAGAAATTGGCTCGATCGGACATCGGATACGTGTTTTATGTTCGTTTGAAGTTCATATTTTCACAAATAACCCTTTAAAGTCACATTTCGTGAAACTTCAAATGGCCGTACATTATTCCACGAGCATCTTTTGTGGGCGATTCTTTTTATAACTTGCTTATTTTTTTGAGATCTTTGTGGTAGACCCAATCCCTTAGACCGATTTGACTTTTGTTTTTTCCTTATAATTTTGCCCTATATATGGTCAAAAACCGATAAACGTATAACTATAAGTCCTTTTGCAATGCGTGATATTTTTCGCGTAGATATCAAAAAAATAATTAGATTGGAAAAAAATTTGCTCGATCGGACATCGAATACGCATTTTATGTTCGATTGAAGTTCAAATTTTCACAAATAACCCTTTAAGATCACATTTTAATGAAACTTCAAATAGACGTAGATTTTTCCTCGAGCATCATTTGGGCGCGATTCTTTTTTTAAACTTGCTTATTTTTTAAGATATACGCTATAGACCCAATCCCTTTGACTGATTTGACTTTCGTTTTTTCCTTATAATTTTGCCCTATATATGGTCAAAAACCGATAAACGTAAAACTACAAGTCCTATGGCAGTGCGTGATTTTTTTGGCGTAGATATCAAAAAAATAATCAGGTTGGGAAAAATAATCGGATTGATTGAACATCGGATGCGCGTTTTATGTCCGTTTGAAGTTCAAATTTTTACAAGTACCCCTTTAAAGTCACATTTCGTGAAACTTCAAATAGCCGTAGATTTTTCCTCGAGCATCTTTTAGGGGTGTTTCTTGTTTTTAAACTTGCATATTTTTTGATATCTACGCAGTAGACCCAATCCCTTTTACCAATTTGACTTTTTTTTTCCATATAAATTTGCCCTATATATAGTCAAAAGCCGATAAACGTAAAACTATAAGTCCTATGGCAGTGCGGGGTGTTTTTTCTTGTAGGTATCAAAAAAATAATCAGGTTGAAAAAAATTGGCTCGATCGGACATCTAATGCGCGTCTTATGTCCGTTTGAAGTTCAATATTTCACAAGTAACCCTTTAAAGTCATATTTCATGAAACTTCAAATGGCCGTAGATTATTCCTCAAGCATCTTTTGGGTTTATTTATTTATTTAAACTTGATTATTTTTTTGAGATCTACAAGGTACACACCCAATCCCTTTGACCGATTTGACATTCGTTTTTTCCTTATAATTTTGCCCTATATATGGTCAAAAACCGATAAACGTAGAACTATAAGTCCTATGGCTGTGCGTAGTGTTTTTTCGTGTAGATATCAAAAAAATAATCAGGTTGTAAAAAGATCGGCTCGATCGGACATCGGATGCGCGTTTTATGTCCGTTTGAAGTTCAAAGTTTCACAAGTAACCCTTTAAAGTCACATTTTGTGAAACTTCAAATGACCGTAGATTTTTCCTCGAGCATCTTTTGAGGGCGATTATTTTTTTAAACTTGCTTATTTTTTTTTGAGATCTACGCGATAGACCCAATCCCTTTGACCGATTTGACTTTCGTTTTTTCCTTTTAATTTTGCCCTATATATTGTCAAAAACCGATAAAAGTAAAACTATAAGTCCTATGGCAGTGCGTGGTATTTTTTCGCGTATATATCGAAAAAATAATCAGATTGGAAAAAAATTGGCTCGATCTTTCATCGGATACGCGTTTTATGTTCCTTTGAAGTTCAAATTTTCACAAATAACCCTTTAAAGACACATTTCGTGAAACTTAAAATGGTCATAGATATTTCCACGAGCATCTTTTGTGGGCGATTCTTTTTTTAAACTTAGTTATTTTTTTAAGATCTATGCGGTAGACCCAATACCTTTGACCGATTTGACTTCAGTTTTTTCCTTATAATTTTTCCCTATATATGGTCAAAAACCGATAAACGTAAAACTATAAGTCCTAAGGCAATGCATGGTGTATTTTCGCGTAGATATCAAAAAAATAATCAGATTGGAAAAAAATCGGCTCAATCGGACATCGGATGCGCGTTTTATCTCGTTTGAACTTGAAATTTTTCACAAATAACCCTTTAAGGTTATGTTTCGTGAAACTTCAAATGGCCATAGATTTTTCCTCGAGCATCTTTTGGGGGCTATTCTTTTTTTAAACTTGCTTATTTTTCAGGATCTATGTTGCAGACCCAATCCCTTTGACGGATTTGACTTTCATTTTTTCCTTATAATTTTGCCCTATATATGGTCAAAAACCGATAAACGTAAAACTTTACGTTTTAGTGGCAGTGTGTGGTATTTTTTCGCGTAGATATCGAAAAATAAACAGGTTGGAAAAATAATAGGCTCGGTTGGTCATTGGTGCGCGCTATATGTCCATTTGAAGTTCAAATTTTCACAATTACCCCTTTAAAGTCACATTTCGTGAAACTTCAAATGGCCGTAGATTTTTCCTCGTGCATCTTTTAGGGGCGATTCTTTTTTTAAACTTGCTTATTTTTTTGAGATCTACGCGGTAGACCTGATCCTTTGACCGATTTGACTTTCATTTTTTCCTTATAATTTTGCCCTATATATTGTCAAAAACCGATAAACGTAAAACTATAAGTCCTATGGCAATGCATGGTGTATTTTCCCGTAGATATCGAAAAAATAATAAGATTGGAAAAAAAAATTGGCTCGATCGGACATCGGATACGCGTTTTATGTTCGTTTGAAGTTCAAATTTTCACAAATAACCCTTTAAGGTCACATTTTAATGAAACTTCAAATAGCCGTAGATTTTTCCTCGAGCATCATTTGGGCAGGATTCTTTTTTTAAACTTGCTTATTTTTCAAGATATACGCTATAGACCCAAACCCTTTGACCGATTAGACTTTCGTTTTTTCCTTATAATTTTGCCCTATATATGGTCAAAAACCGATAAACGTAAAACTATAAGTCCTATGGCAGTGCGGGGTGTTTTTTCTTGTAGATATCAAAAAAATAATCAGGTTGAAAAAAAATTGTCTCGATCGGACATCTAATGCGCGTTTCATGTCCGTTTGAAGTTTAATTTTTCACAAGTAACCCTTTAAAGTCATATTTCGTGAAACTTCAAATGGCCGTAGATTATTCCTCGAGCATCTTTTGGGTTTATTTCTTTTTTTAAACTTTATTATTTTTTTGAGATCTACGAGGTACACCCAATCCCTTTGACTGATTTGACATTCATTTTTTCCTTATAATTTTGCCCTATATATGGTCAAAACCGATAACGTAGAACTATAAATCCTATGGCTGTGCGTAGTGTTTTTTCGCGTAGATATAAAAAAAATAATCAGGTTGTAAACAAATCGGCTCGATCGGACATCGGATGCGCGTTTTATGTCCGTTTGAAGTTCAAAGTTTCACAAGTAACCCTTTAAAGTCACATTTCGTGAAACTTCAAATGACCGTAAATTTTTCCTCGAGCATATTTTGAGGGCGATTCTTTTTTTAAACTTGTTTATTTTTTTGAGATCTACGCGATAGACCCAATCCCTTTGACCGAATTGACTTTCATTTTTTCGTTTTAATTTTGCCCTATATATGGTCAAAAACCGATAAAAGTAAAACTATAAGTCCTATGGCAGTGCGTGGTGTTTTTTCGCGTATATATTGAAAAAATAATCTGATTGGAAAAAAATTGGCTCGATCGTTCATCGGATACACGTTTTATGTTCCTTTGAAGTTCAAATTTTCACAAATAACCCTTTAAAGACACATTTCGTGAAACTTCAAATGGCCATAGATATTTCCACGAGCATGTTTTGTGGGCGATTCTTTTTTTAAACTTGCTTATTTTTTTGAGATCTATGTGGTAGACCCAATACCTTTGACCGATTTGACTTCAATTTTTTTCTTATAATTTTGCCCTAATATGGTCAAAGACCGATAAACGTAAAACTTTAAGTCCTTTGGCAGTGCGTGGTATTTTTCGCGTAGATATCGAAAAAATAATCAGATTGGAAAAAAAATTGGCTCGATCGGACATCGGATACGCGTTTTATGTTCGTTTGAAGTTCAAAATTTCACAAATAACCCTTTAAGGTCACATTTTAATGAAACTTCAAATAGCCGTATATTTTTCCTCGAGCATCATTTGTGCGTGATTCTTTTTTTAAACCTGCTTATTTTTCAAGAAATACGCTATAGACCCAAACCCTTTGACCGATTAGACTTTCATTTTTCCTTATAATTTTACCCTATATATGGTCAAAAATCGATAAACGTAAAACTATAAGTCCTATGACAGTGCGTGGTATTTTTTTGGCGTAGATATAAAAAAAATATAATTAGGTTGGGAAAAATAATCGGCTTGATCGGACATCGGATGCACGTTTTATGTGTGCTTAAAGTTCAAATTTTCAGAAGTACCCCTTTAAAGTCACATTTCGTGAAACTTCAAATAGCCGTAGATTTTTTGTCGAGCATCTTTTGGGGGCGATTCTTTTTTTAAACTTGCATAATTTTTGATATCTACGCAGTAGACTCAATACCTTTGACCAATTTGACTTTCATTTTTTCCTTATAATTTTGCCCTATATATGGTCAAAAGCCGATAAACGTAAAACTATAGGTCCTATCGCTGTGCGTGGTGTTTTTTCGCGTAGATATCAAAAAAATAATAAGGTTGGAAAAAAATTTGGCTCGGTCGGACATCTGATGCTCGTTTTATGTCCGTTTGAAGTTCAATTTTTCAGAAGTAACCCTTTCAAGTCATATTTCGTGAAACTTCAAATGGCCGTAGATTATTCCTCGAGCATCTTTTGGGGTTATTTCTTTTTTTAAACTTGCTTATTTTTTTGAAATCTATGAGGTACACCCAATCCCTTTGACTGATGTGACATTCGTTTTTTCCTTATAATTTTGCCCTATATATGGTCAAAAATCGATAAAAGAAGAACTATAAGTCCTATCGCTGTGCGTGGTGTTTTTTCGCGTAGATTTCGAAAAAAAATCAGGCTGGAAAAAAATCGGCTCAATCGGACATCGGATGCGCGTTTTATTTCGTTTGAACTTCAAATTTTTCACAAATAACCCTTTAAGGTCATGTTTCGTGAAACTTCAAATGGCCAAAGATTTTTCCTCGAGCATCTTTTGGGGGCTATTCTTTTCTTAAACTTGCTTATTTTTCAAGATCTATGTTGTAGACCCAATCCCTTTGACGGATTTGACTTTCATTTTTTCCTTATAATTTTGCTCTATATATGGTCAAAAACCAATAAACGTAAAACTTTAAGTTTTATGGCAGTGCGCTGTATTTTTTTGCGTAGATATCGAAAAATATTCAGGTTGGAAAAAATAATTGGCTCGGTTGGTCATTTGATGCGCGTTATATGTCCGTTTGAAGTTCAAATTTTCACAAGTACCCCTTTAAAGTCACATTTCGTGAAACTTCAAATGGCCGTAGATTTTTCCTCGCGCATCTTTTAGGGGCGATTCTTTTTTTAAACTTGCATTTTTTTTTTTGAGATCTACGCGGTAGACTTAATCCCTTTGACCGATTTGACTTTCATTTTTTCCTTATAATTTTGCCCTATATATTGTCAAAAACCGATAAACGTAAAATTATAAGTCCTATGGCAATGGATGGTGTATTTTCGCGTAGATTTCGAAAAAAAAATCAGATTGGAAAAAAAATTGGCTCGATCGGGCATCGGATACGCGTTTTATGTTCGTTTAAAGTTCAAATTTTCACAAATTACCCTTTAAGGTCACATTTTAATGAAACTTCAAATAGTCATAGATTTTTCCTCGAGCATCATTTGGGCGCCATTCTTTTTTTAAACCTGATTATTTTTAAAGATATACGCCATAGACCCAAACCCTTTGACCGATTAGACTTTTGTTTTTTCCTTATAATTTTGCCTATATATGGTCAAAAACCGATAAAAGTAAAACTATAAGTCCTATGACAGTGCGTGGTATTTTTTGGCGTAGATATCAAAACAATAATCATGTTGGGAAAAATAATCGGCTTGATCGGACATCAAATGCGCGTTTTATGTCTTTTTGAAGTTCAAATTTTCAAAAGTACCCCTTTAAAGTCACATTTCGTGAAACTTCAAATAGCCGTAGATTTTTCCTCGAGCATATTTTGAGGGCGATTCTTTTTTAAAACTTGCATATTTTTTGATATCTACGCAGTAGACCCAATACCTTTGACCAATTTGACTTTCTTTTTTTCCTTATATTTTTGCCCTTTATATGGTCAAAAGCCGATAAACGTAAAACTATAATTCCTATTGTGTGCGTGACTTTTTTCGCGTAGATATCAAAAAAATAATCAGGTTGGAAAAAAAATTGGCTCGGTCGGACATCTGATACGCGTTTTATGTCCGTTTGAAGTTCAATTTTTCACAAGTAACCCTTTAAAGTCATATTTCGTGAAACTTCAAATGGCCGTAGATTATTCCTCGAGAATCTTTTGGGGTTATTTCTTTTTTTAAACTTGCTTATTTTTTTGAGATCTACGAGGTACACCCAATCCCTTTGACCGATTTGACATTCGTTTTTTCCTTATAATTTTGCCCTATATATGGTAAAAAACCGATAAACGTAGAACTATAAGTCCTATGACAGTGCGTGGTGTTTTTTCGCGTTGATTTCAAAAAAATAATCAGGCTGGAAAAAAAATCGGCTCAATCGGACATCGGATGCGCGTTTTATTTCGTTTGAACTTCAAATTTTTCACAAATAACCCTTTATGGTCATGTTTCGTGAAACTTCAAATGGCCATAGATTTTTCCTCGAGCATCTTTTGGGGGCTATTCTTTTTTTAAGCTTGCTTATTTTTCAAGATCTATGTTGTAAACCCAATCCCTTTGACAGATTTGACTTTCATTTTTTCCTTATAATTTTTCTTATATATGGTCAAAAACCGATAAACGTAAAACTTTAAGTTTTATGGCAGTGCGTGGTATTTTTTCGCATAGATATCGAAAAATAATCAATTTGGAAACAATAATAGGCTCGGTTGGTCATTTGATGCGCGTTATATGTCCGTTTGAAGTTCAAATTTTTACAAGTACTCCTTTAAAGCCACATTTCGTGAAACTTCAAATGGCCGTAGATTTTTCCTCGTGCATCTTTTAGGGGCGATTCTTTTTTTAAACTTGCTTATTTTTTTGAGATCTACGCGGTAGACCTAATCCTTTTGACCGATTTGACTTTCATTTTTTCCTTATAATTTTGCCCTATATATTGTCAAAAATCGATAAACGTAAAACTATAAGTCCTATGGCAATGCATGGTGTATTTTCGCGTAGATATCGAAAAACTAATCAGGTTGGAAAAAAATTATCTCGATCGTACATCAGATGCACGTTTTATGTCTATTTGAAATTCAAATTTTCACATGTATCGCTTTAAAGTCACATTTCGTGAAATTTCAAATGGTCGTAGACTTTTCCTCGAGCATCTTTTGGGGGCGATTCTTTTTGTAAGCTTGCATATTTTTTTGAGATCTCGAAGTAGACCTAATCCCTTTGACCGATTTGACTTTCATTTTTTCCTTATAGTTTTGCCCTATATATGGTCAAAAACCGATAAACGTAAAACTATAAGTCCTATGGCAGTGCGTGGTGTTTTATTGTGTAGATATAGAAAAAATAATCAGGTTGGAAAAAAATCGGCTGGATCGGACATAAGATTCACGTTTTATGTCCGTTTGAAGTTCAAATTTTCACAAGTACCCCTTTAAAGTCACATTTCGTGAAACTTCAAATGGCCGTAGATTTTTCCTCGTGCATCTTTTAGGGGCGATTCTTTATTTAAACTTGCTTATTTTTTTGAGATCTACGCGGTAGACCTAATCCCTTTGACCGATTTGACTTTCGTTTTTTCCTTATAATTTTGCCCTATATATGGTCGAAAATAGATAAACGTAAAACTATAAGTCCTATGGCAATGCATGGTGTATTTTCGCGTAGATATCGAAAAAATAATCAGGTTGGAAAATAATCGTCTCGATCGGACATCAGATGCGCGTTTTCTGTCTGTTTGAAATTCAAATTTTCACAAGTATTGCTTTAAAGTCACATTTCGTGAAATTTCAAATGGTCGTAGATTTTTCCTCGAGCATCTTTGGGGGCGATTCTTTTTGTAAGCTTGCATATTTTTTTGAGATCTCGCAGTAGACCCAATCTCTTTGACCGATTTGACTTTCGTTTTTCCTTATAATTTTGCCCTATATATGGTCAAAACCCGATAAACATAAAACTATAAGTCCTTGGGCAGTGCATGGTGTTTTTTCGCGTAGATATAAAAAAATAATCAGGTTGGAAAAAAAATCGAATGGGTCGGACATCGGATTCGCGTTTTATGTCCGTTTGAAGTTTAAATTTTCACAAATACTCCTTTGATGTTACATTCGTGAAACTTCAAACGGCCGTAGATTTTTCCTCGAGCATCTTTTGGGGCGATTCTTTTTATGAACTTGCTTTTTTTTAGATATACAAGGTATACCCAATACCTCTGACCGATTTGACATTCGTTTTTTCCTTATTATTTTACCTATATATGGTCAAAAAACCGATAAACGTAAAACTATAAGTCTTATGACAATGCGTGGTATTTTTACTCAGATATGAAAAAAATAATCAGGTTGGAAAAAAAATCAGCTCGATCGGACATCTGATGCGCGTTTTATGTCCGTTTGAAGTTCAATTTTTCACAAGTAACCCTTTAAAGTCATATTTCGTGAAACTTCAAATGGTCGTAGATTATTCCTCGAGCATCTTTTGGGTTATTTCTTTTTTTAACCTTGCTTATTTTTTTGAGATCTACGAGGTAGACTCAATCCCTTTGAATAATTTGACCTTCGTTTTTTCCTTATAATTTTGCCCTTTATATGGTCAAAAACTGATAAACGTAAAACTGTAAGTCCTTTGGCAGTGCGTGTTATTTTTTTCCGACGTCAGAGCAGACGGGACTACCAACCCTAGAGTGAATTAACCTTATCTTCACTACCACGCGTAGATATCGAAAAATAATAAGGTTGGATGAAAAAATTGGCTCAATCGGACATCGGATGCGCGTTTTATGTTGTTTGATTTTCAAGTTTTCACAAATAACCCTTTAAGGTCATATTTCGTGAAGCTTGAAATGACCGTAGATTTTTCCTCGAGCATCTTTTGGGGGCGATTCTTTTTTAAAACTTGATTATTTTTCAAGATCTACGTGGTAGACCTAATACCTTTGACCGATTTAACTTTCTTTTTTTCCTTATAATTTTGCCCATATATGGTCAAAAATGGATAAACGTAAAACTATAACTTCTATGGCAGTGTGTGGTGTTATTTCATGTAGATATCCAAAAAATAATCAGGTTGGAAAAAATAATCGGCTCGATCGGACATCGGATACGCGTTTTATGTCCGTTTGAAGTTCAAATTTTCACAAATACCCTTTAAAGTCACATTTTGTGAAACTTCAAATGGCCGTAGTTTTTTCCTCGGGCATCTTTTGGGGGCGATTCTTTGTTTAAACTTGCTTATTTTTTTGAGATCTACGCGGTAGACCCAATCCCTTTGACCGATTTGACTTTCATTTTTTCCTTATAATTTTGCCCTATATATGGTAAAAAACCGATAAACGTAAACTAGAAAACCTTTTGTAGTGGTTGGTATTATTTCTCTTAGCTATCGAAAAAGAAATCAGGTTGGAACGGCTGGATCGGACATTGAATTCACATATATGTTCGTTTGAAGTTCAAATTTTCACAAGTACCCTTATAAAGTCAAATTTCGTGAAACTTCAAATGGCCGTAGATTTTTCCTCGAGCATATTTTGGGGGCAATTCGTTTTTTAAACTTGCTTATTTTTTTGAGATCTACCCGGTAGAGCTAATCCCTTTGACCGATTTAACTTTCATTTTTTCCTTATAATTTTGCCCTATATATGGTCAAAAATCGATAAACATAAAACTATAAGTCCTTTAGCAGTGCGTGGTATTTTTTCGAGTAGATATCAAAAAAATAATCTGGTTGGAAAAAAAATCGGCTGGATCGGACATCGGAATCGCATTTTATGTCCGTTTGAAGTTCAAATTTTAACAAATACCTTTTTAAAGTCATATTTCGTTAAACTTCAAATTGCCATAGATTTTTCCTCAAGCATCTTTTGGGGGCTTTTCTTTCTTTGCACTTGCTTATGTTTCTGAGATATACACGGTAGACCCAATACGTCTGACCGATTTGACTTTCATTTTTTCCTTATAATTTTGCCCTATATATGGTAAAAAATCGATAAACGTAAAACTATAAGTCCTACGGCAGGGCATGGTTTTTTTTGCGTAGATATTGAAAAAAATCAGTTTGGAAAAATAAATCGGCACGATCGGACGTCGGATGCGCGTTTTATGTCTGTTTCGAGTTCAAATTTTCACAAGTACCCCTTTAAATTCACATTTCGTGAAACTTCAAATGGCGGTAGATTTTTGCTCGAGCATCTTTTAGGGGCGATTCTTTTTTTAAACTTGCTTATTTTTCAAGATCTACGCGGTAGACCCAATAATTTTGACCGATTTGACTTTCATTTTTTCCTTATTATTTTGCCCTATATATGGTAAAAAATTGATAAACGTAAAACTATAAGTCCTATGGCAGGGCGTGGTATTTTTTTGCGTAGATATAGAAAAAATAATCAGGTTGGAAAAAAATCGGCTAGATCGAACATCGGATGCACGTTTTATGTCCATTTGAAGTTCAAATTTTCACAACTACCCCTTTAAAGTCACATTTCGTGAAACTTCAAATGGCCGTAGATTTTTCCTCGAGCATCTTTTGGGGGCGATTCTTTATTTAAACTTGCTTTTTTTCAAGATCTACGCGGTAGACCCAATTACTTTAACCGATTTGACTTTCGTTTTTTCCTTATAATTTTGCCTTATATATGGTCAAAACTGATAAACGTAAAACCATAAATTCTATGGCGAAACGTGATTTTTTTTGCGTAGATATCAAAAAAATAATCAGGTTGGAAAAAAATCGGCTGGATTGGCCATCGAATTCGCGTTTTATGTCCGTTTGAAGTTTAAATTTTTCACAAGTACCCCTTTAAAGTCACATTTCGTGAAACTTCAAATAATTGTAGATTTTTCCTTGAGCATCTTTTGGGGCGATTCTTTTTTTAAACTTGATTATTTTTTCTATATCTACACGGTAGATCTAATAACTTTGAATGATTTGACTTTCGTATTTTCCTTATAATTTTGCCCTATATATGTAAAAACCGATAAACGTAAAACTATAAATTCTATGGCAGGGCGTGGTGTTTTTTCACGTAGATATCAAAAAAATAATCAGGTTGGAAAAAATCGGCTAGATCAGACATCGGATTCATTTTTTATGTCCGTTTGAGGTTTAAATTTTCACAAGTACCGCTTTAAAGTCAGATTTCGTGAAACTTCAAATGGTCGTAAATTTTTCCTCGATCATCTTTTGGAAGCGATTATTTTTTTAAACTTGCTTATTGTTTCGAAATCTACGCGGTACATCCAATCCCTTTGACCGATTTGACTTTCGTTTTTTCCTTATAATTTTGCCGTATATATGGCCAAATATCGATAAACGTAAAATTAACTATATGTCCTATGGCAGTGCGTGGTATTTTTTTTGCGTAGATATCAAAAAAATAATCAGGTTGGAAAAAAAATCGGCTGGATCGGACATCAGATTCGCGTTTTATGTCCGTTTGAAATTTAAATTTTCACAAGTACCCCTTTAAATTCACATTTCGTGAAACTTCAAATGGCCGTAGATTTTTCCTCGAGCATCTTTTGGGGCGATTCTTTTTTTAAACTTGCTTATTTATTCGAGATCTACGCGGTAGACCCAATCCCTTTGAACGATATGATTTTCATTTTTTTTCTTCTAATTTTGCCCTATATATGGTCAAAAATCGATACACGTAAAACTTTAAGTTCTATGAAAGTGAGTGATGTTTTTTTACGTAGATATCAAAAAAATAATCAGGTCGGAAAAAAAATTGGCTCGATCGAACATTGTATGCGCGTTTTTTGTCCGGTTAAAGTTCAAATTTTCACAAATAACCCTTTAAGGTCACATTTCGTGAAACTTCAAATGGCCGTAGATTATTCCTCGAGCATCTTTTGTGGGCGATTCTTTTTTAAACTTGCTTATTTTTTTTAGCTCTACGCGGTAGACCCAATTCCTTTGACCGATTTGACATTCGTGTTTTCCTTATAATTTTGCCCTATATGGTCAAAAACCAATAAACGTAAAACTATAAGTCTTATGGTAGGGCGTGGTGTTTTTTCGCGTTGATATCAAAAAAAATAATAAGATTGGAAAAAATAATCGGCTCGATCGGGCATCGAATTTGCGTTTTATGTCCGTTTGAAGTTCAAATTTTCACAACTACCCCTTTAAAGTCAAATTTCGTGAAACTTCAAATGGTCGTAGATTTTTTCTCGAGCATTTTATGGGGGCGACTCTTTTTTTAAACTTGATTATTTTTTGAGATCTACGTGGTAAACCCACTACGTTTGACCGATTTGACATTCGTTTTTTCCTTATAATTTTACCCTATATATGGTCAAAAACAGATAAACGTAAAACTATAAGTCCTTTGGCAGTGCGTGGTATTTTTTCGCATAGATATCAAAAAATTAATCAGGTTGGAAAAAAATCGACTGGATCAGACATCAAATTCGCGTTTTATATCCATTTGAAGTTTAAATTTCCACAAGTACCCCTTTAAAGTCACATTTCGTGAAACTTCAAATGGCCGTAGATTTTTCCTCGAGCATCTTTTTGGGGCGTTTCGTTTTTTAAACTTGCTTATTATTTTGAGACCTACGTTGTAGATTCAATCATTTTGACCGATTAACTTTCATTTTTTCCTTATAATTTTGCCCTATATATGGTCAAAAACCAATAAACGTAAAACTATAAATACTATGGCAGGGCGTGGTGTTTTTTTGCATCGATATCGTAAAAATAATCAGGTTGGAAAAAAATCGTCTTGATCAGACATCGGATTCGCGTTTTATGTCCGTTTGAAGTTAAAATTTTCAGAAGTACCCCTTTAAAGTCACATTTCGTGAAACTTCAATTGGCCGTAGATTTTTCCTCGAGCATCTTTTGGAGGAAATTCTTTTTTTAAACTTGCTTATTTTTTTGAGATATAAGCGGTAGACATAATCATTGACCGATTTGACTTTTATTTTTTCCTTATAATTTTACCCTATATATGGTCAAAAATCGATAAACGTAAAACTATAAATCCTATGACAGGGCGAAGTATTTTTTTGCGTCGATATCAAAAAATAATCAGGTTGGAAAAAAATCGCCTTGATCGGACATCGGATTCGCGTTTTATTTCCGTTTAAAGTTTAAATTTTCACAAGTAACCATTTAAAGTCACATTTTGTGAAAATTTAATTGTCCGTAGATTTTTCGTAAAGCATCTTTTGGGGGGGATTATTTTTGTAGACTTGCTAATTTTTTTGAGATCTACACGGTACATCGAATCCTCTTTACCGATTTGACTTTTGTTTTTTCCTTAAAATTTTGACCTATATATAATCAAAAACCGATAAACGTAAAACTATAAGTCCAATGGCAACGCGAGGTGTTTTTCGCGTATATATCAAAAAAATAATCTGGTTGGAAAAAAATCGGCTCGATTGGACATCGGATTCGCGTTTTATGTCCGTTTGAAGTTTTAATTTTCACAAGTACCCCTTGAAATTAACATTTCATAAAATTTCAAATGGCCGTAGATTTTTCCTCGAGCATCTTTTGGGAGCGATTATTTTTTTAAACTTGCTTATTTTTTTTCGATATCTACGTGGTTCATCCAATGCCTTTGACCGATTTTCTTTTCATTTTTTCCTTATAATTTTGCCCTATATATGGTCAAAAAATGATAAACGTACACTATAAGTCCTATGGCAGTGCGTGGTATTTTTTTGCGTAGATATCAAAAAAATTATCAGGTTGGAAAAAAAATTGGCTCAATAGGACTCGGATGCGCATTTTATGTCCGTTTGAAGTTCAAATTTTCACAAATACCCCTTTAAAGTCACATTTCACGAAACTTCAAATGGCCGTAGATTTTTCCTCGAGCATCTTTTGGCGGCGATTGATTTTTTAAACTTGCTTATTTTTTTGAGATCTAAGCGGTATACCCAATCCTTTTGACCGATTTGACTTTTATTTTTTCCTTATAATTTTTCCCTATATATGGTTAAAAACCGATAAACGTAAAACTATAAGTCCTATGGCAGTGCGTGGTATTTTTTTTTAAGTAGATATCACAAAAAAATAATCAGGTTGGAAAAAAAATTGGTTGGATCGGACATCGGATGCGCGTTTTATGTCCGTTTGAAGTTCAAATTTTCACAAGTAACCCTTTAAAGTCACATTTCGTGAAACTTCAAATGGCCGTAGATTTTTCCTCGAGCATCTTATTGGGGAGATTCATTTTTTAAACTTGATTATTTTTTTGAGATCTACGCGGTAGATTCAATTCTTTTGACCGATTTGACTTTCATTTTTTCCTTATAATTTTGCCCTATATATGGTCAAAAACAAATAAACGTAAAACTATAAGTCCTATGGCAGGGCGTGGTGTTTTTTTGCATAGATATCATAAAAATAATCAGGTTGGACAAAAAATCGTCTTGATCGGAAATCGGATTCGCGTTTTATGACCGTTTAAAGTTTAAATTTTCACAAGTAACCATTTGAAGTCACATTTCGTGAAACTTCTATTGGCCGTAGATTTTTCCTCGAGCATATTTTGGGGGGGGGATTATTTTTTCAAACTTGCTTATTTTTTTTTAAAATCTACACAGTACATCCAATCCTTTTTACCGATTTGACTTTTATTTTTTCCTTATAATTTTGCGCTATATATGGTCAAAAATCGATAAACGTAAAACTATAAGTTCTATGGCAGTGCGTGATCTTTTTTCGCGTAGGTATCGTAAAAATAATCAGGTTGGAAAAAAATCGACTGAATCGGACATCGGATGCGCGTTTTAGGTCCGTTTGAAGTTCAAATTTTCACAAGTACCCCTTTATAGTCACATTTCATGAAACTTCAAATTGTCGTAGATTTTTCCTCGAGGATTTTTTGGGGGCGATTTTTTTTATAAACTTTCTTATTTTTTTGATATCTACGCGGAAGACCCAAATCCTTTGACCGGTTTTACTATCGTTTTTTCCTTATAATTTAGCCCTATATATGGTCAAAAATCGATAAACGTAAAACTATAAGTCCTATAGCAGTGCGTGGTGTTTTTTTTCGTAGGTATCAAAAAGATAATCAAGTTGGAAAAAAATCAGCTTGATCGGACATCGAATTCGCGTTTTATGTCCGTTTGAAGTTCAAATTTTCACAAGTACCCCTTTAAAGTCACATTTCGTGAAACTTCAAATAGCCGTAGATTTTTCCTCGAGCATCTTTTAGGATTGATTCTTTTTTTAAACTTGCCTATTTTTTTTAGATCTACGCGGTACACCCAATCCCTTTGATCGATTTGACATTCATTTTTTTTCTTTTAATTTTGCCCTATATATGGTAAAAAACCGATAAACGTAAAACTAAGTGCTATGGAAGTGTGTGCTGTTTTTTTCGCGTAGGTATCAAAAAAATAATCAAATTGGAAAAAATCGACTCGATCAGACATCGAATTCGCATTTTATGTCCGTTTTAAGTTCAAATTTTTACAAGTATTCTTTAAAAGTCACATTTCGTGAAACTTCATTTGGCCGTAGATTTTTCCTCGAGCATCTTTTGGGGGTGGTTCTTTTTTAAACATGCTTACTTTTTCGATATTTACGCGGAACTTTCAATCCCTTTGACCTATTTGACTTTGGTTTTTTCCTTATAATTTTGCCCTATATATGGTCAAAAACTGATTAACGTAAAACTATAAGTCCTATGGCAGTGCGTGATATTTTTTCGCGTAGATATTGAAAATATAATCTGGTTTGAAAAAAATTGACTTGATCGGACATCGAATTCGCGTTTTATGTTCGTTTGAAGTTCAAATTTTCAGAAGTACCCCTTTAAAGTCACATTTCGTGAAACTTAAAATGGCGGTAGATTTTTCCTCGAGCATCTTTTGGGGGCGATTATTTTTTTAAACTTGCTTATCTTTTTGAGATATACGCGGTATACCCAATCCCTTTGATCGATTTGACATTCATTTTTTCCTTAAAAATTGCCCAATATATGGTCAAAAAGAGATAAATGTAAAACTATAAGTTCTATGGCAAAGTGTGGTGTTTTTTTGCGTAGATATCAAAGAAATAATCTGGTTGGAAAAAAATCGGCTGGATCAGACATCAGATTCGCGTTTTATGTACGTTTGAAGTTTAAATTTTCACAAGTACCCCTTTAAAGTAACATTCCGTGAAACTTCAAATGGCCGTAGATTTTTCCTCGAGCATCTTTTGGGGACGATTCTTCATTTAAATCTTCTTATTTTTTCGATATCTATGCGGTACATCCAATCCCTTTGACCAATTTAAATTTCGTTATTTCCTATAATTTTGCCCTATGTATGGTCAAAAATCGATAAACGTAAAACTATAAGTCCTATGGCAGGGCGTGGTATTTTTTTGCATAGATATCGAAAAAATAATCAGGTCGAAAAAAAATCGGCTGGATCCGTTTGAAGTTCAAATTTCACAAGTAGCCCTTTGAAGTCACATTTCGAGAAACTTCAAATGGCCGTAGATTTTTCCTCGAGCATCTTTTGGGGGCGATTCTTTTTTTAAAATTGCTTATTTTTCGATATCTACGCGTTACATCCAATCCCTTTGACCGATTTGACTTTCGTTGTTTCCTTATAATTTTGCCCTATATATGGTCAAAAACCGATAAACATAAAACTATAAGTTCTATGGTAGAGCGTGGTGTTTTTTGTGTAGATATCAGAAATATAATCAAGTTTGAAAAAAAATCGGCTAGATCGAACTTCAAATTCGCGTTTTATGTCCGTTTAAAGTTCAAATTTTCAGAAGTACCCCATTAAAGTCACATTTCGTGAAATTTCAAATGGCTGTAGATTGTTTCCTCGAGCATCTTTTAGGAGCGATTATTTTTTTAAACTCGATTATTTTTTTGATATCTACGCGGAACATCCAATCCCTTTGACCGATTTGACTTTCGTTGTTTCCTTATAATTTAGCCCTATAAATGGTCTAAAACCGATAAACGTAAAACTATAAGTCCTACGGCAGTGCGTGGTATTTTTTCGCGTAGATATCGAAACAATCATCAGGTTGGAAAAAAATTTGGCTGGATCGGACATCGGATTCGCATTTTATGTTCGTTTAAAGTTCAAATTTTCACAAGTACCCCTTTAAAATCACATTTCGTGAAACTTCAAATTGCCGTAGATTTTTCCTCGAGCATCTTTTGGGGGCGATTCTTTTTTAAAACTTGCTTATTTATTCGATATCTACGCGGTACATCCAATTCCTTTGACCGATTTGACTTTCGTTGTTTTCTTATAATTTTGCCCTATATATGATCAAAAACCGATAAACGTAAAACAATAATTCTTATGGCAGTGCGTGGTATTTTTCGCGTATATATCAAAAAATAATCAGATTTGGAAAAATATCGTCTAGATCGAACTTCGGATGCGAGTTTTATGTCCGTTTGAAGTTCAAATTTTCACAAGTACCCCTTTAAAGTCACATTTCGTGAAACTTCAAATGGCTGTAGAATTTTCCTCGAGCATCTTTTGGAGGCGATTCTTATTTTAAACTTGCTTATTTTTTTGAGATCTACGCGGTAGATAAAATATATTTGATCGATTTGACTTTCGTTTTTTCCTTAATTGCCTTATATATGATCAAAAACCGATAAACGTAAAACTATAAGTCCTATGACAGGGCGTCGTGTTTCTTCGCGTAAATATCGAAAAAATAATCAGGTTGGACAAAAAAATCGGCTGGATCGGACATCGGATTCGCGTTTTATGTCTTTTTGAAGTTTAAATTTTCACAAATACCCGTTTAAAGTCATATTTCGTGAAACTTCAAATGGCCGTAGATTTTTCCTCGAGCATCTTTTGTGGCGATTCTTTTTTTAAACATGCTTATTTTTTTGAGATCTACGCGCTATATCCAATTCTTTTCATCGATTTGACTTCTATTTTTCCATATAATTTTGCTCTATATATGGTCAAAAACCGATAAACGTAAAACTATAAGTTATATGGCGGTGCGTAGTTTTTTTGCGTAGATATCAAAAAAATAATCAGTTTGGAAAAAAAATTCGGCTGCATCGGACATCGGATTCGCGTTATATGTCCGTTTGAAGTTCAAATTTTCCTGAGTACCCCTTTAAAGTCACATTTCGTGAAACTTCAAATGGCTGTAGATTTTTTCTCGAGCATCTTTTGGGGGCGATTCTTTTTTTAAATTTGCTTATTTTTTTCGATATCAACGTGGTACATCCAATACCTTTGACCGATTTGACTTTCGTTTTTTCCTTTTAATTTTGCCCTCTATATGGTCAAAAACCGATAAACGTAAAACTATAAGTCCTGTGGCAGTGCGTGGTGTTTTTTCAAGTAGATATCAAAAAAAAATCTTGTTGGAAAAAAATCGGCTGGATCGGACATCGAATTCGCGTTTTCTGTCCGTTTGAAGTTCAAATTTTCAAAAGTACCCCTTTAAAGTCATATTTCGTTAAAGTTCAAATGGCTATAGATTTTTCCTCGAACATATTTTTGGGGCGACTCTTTTTTTAAACTTGCTAATTTTTTTGAAATCTACGCGGTACATCCAATCCCTTTGACCGATATTACTTTCTTTTTTTCCTTATATTTTTGCCCTATATATGGTCAAAAATCGATAAACGTAAAACTATTAGTCCTATGGCAGTGCGTGGTATATTTTTTGCGTAGGTACCAAAAAAATAATCAGGTTTAAAAAAATCGGCCGGTTCAGACATCGGATTCGCGTTTTATGTCAGTTTGAAGTTCAAATTTTCACAAGTACCCCTTTGAAGTCACATTTCGTGAAACTTCAAATCGCCGTAGATTTTTCCTCAAGCAACTTTTGGGTGCGATTCTATCTTTATATTTTCTTATTTTTTTTGATATCTACGTGGTACATTCAATACCTTTGACCGATTTGACTTTCGTTTTTCCTTATAATTTTGCCCTATATATGGTTAAAAAACCGATAAACGTAAAACTATAAGTCCTGTGGCAGTGCATGGTGTTTTTTCAAGTAGTTATCAAAAAAATAATCAGGTTGGAAAAAAATCAGCTCGATCGGACATTGGATGCGCGTTTTATGTCCGTTTGAAGATCAAATTTTTTACAAGTACACCTTTATAGGCAGATTTCGTGAAACTTCAAATGGCTGTAGATTTTTCCTCGAGCAACTTTTGGGGGAGATTCTTTTTTTAAACTTGCTTATTTTTTTATATCTACGCGGTACATTGAATATCTTCGACCGATTTGACTTTTATTTTTCCATATAATTTTGCCCTATATATGGTAAAAAACCGAGAAATGTAAAACTATAAGTCCTATGGAAGTGCATGGTATTTTTTCGCGTAGATATTGAAAAAATAATCTGGTTGGAAAAAAAATCGGCTCGATCGGACATCGGATTCGAGTTTTATGTCCGTTTGTAGTTCAAATTTTTACAAGTACCCCTTTAAAGTCACATTTCGTGAAACTTCAAACGGTTGTAGATTTTTCCTCGAGCATATTTTGGGGCGATTCTTTTTTAAACTTGCTTATTTTTTTGAGATCTACCCGGTAGACAAAATCTCTTTGACCGATTTGACTTTTGTTTTTTCTTATAATTTTGCCCTATATATGGTCAAAAACCGATAAACGTAAAACTATAAGTCCTATGGCAGTGCATGGTATTTTTTTGCATAGATATCAAAAAGATAATCAGGTTTAAAAAAAATCAGTTCGATCGGACATCGGATGCGCGTTTAACGTCCGTTTGAAGTTCAAATTTTCACAAGTACCCTTTTAAAGTCACATTTCGTGAAACTTCTAATAGCCGTAGATTTTTCCTCGAGCATCTTTTGGGGGCGATTCTTTTTTTTAAAATGGATTACTTTTTCGATATCTACGCGGTACATCCAATCCCTTTGACCGATTTGACTTTCTTTTTTTCCATATAATTTTGCCCTATATGTGGTCAAAAACCGATAAACGTTAAACTATAAGTCCTATGGCAGTGCATGGTATTTTTTCGCGTATATATCAAAAAAAAATCTGGATGGAAAAAAATCAACTCGATCGGACATCAGATACGCGATTTATGTCCGTTTGTAATTTAAATTTTCACAAGTACCCCTTTAAAGTCAAGTTTCGTGAAACTTTAAAAGGCCGTAGATATTTCCTCAAGCATTTTTTGTGGGTGATTCTTTTTTTAAACTTGCCTTTTTTTTAGATCTACGCGGTACACCCAATCTCTTTGACCTATTTGACTTTTGTTTTTTACCTATAATTTTGCCCTATATATGGTCAAAAACCGATAAATGTAAAACTATAAGTACTATGACAGTAAGTGGTGTTTTTTCGCGTAGATATCAAAAAAATAATCAGGTTGGAAAAAAATCGATTCGATCGGACATAGGATGCGCATTTTATGTCCATTTGAAGTTCAAATTTTCACAATTATCCGTTTAAGGTCACATTTCGTGAAAGTTCAAACGGTCGTAGATTTTTCATCGGGCATCTTTTGGGGGCGATTCTTTTTTTAAAAATTGCTAATCTTTTTGAGATCTACGTGTTAGACCTAATACCTTTGACCGATTTGAATTTCATTTTTTCCTTATAATTTTTCCCTATATATGGTCAAAAACCGATAAACATAAAACTATAAGTCCTATGGCAGTGCGTGGTATTTTTTCGCGAAGATATCAAAAAACTAATCAAGTGTGAAAAATAATCGGCTGCATCGAACATCGGATTCACTTTTTATATCCGTTTGAAGTTCAAATTTTCACATACCCCTTTAAAGTCACATTTTGTGAAACTTCAAATGGTCGTAGATTTTTCCTCGAGCATCTTTTGGGGACGATTCTGTTTTTAAACTTGCTTATTTTTTCAAGATCTACGCGGTACATCCAATTCCTTTGACCGATTTGACTTTCGTTTTTTCCTTATAATTTTGCCCTATTATGGTCATAAACCGATAAACGAAAAACTATAAGTCCTATGGCAGTGCGTGGTATTATTTTGCGTAGATATCAAAAAAATAATCAGGTTGGAAAAAAAATTGGCTCGATCGGACATCGGATTCACGTTTTATGTCCGTTTGAAGTTCAAATTTTCACGAGTAACCATTTAAAGTAACATTTCGTGAAACTTCAATTGGCCGTAGATTTTTCCTCGACCATCATTTGGGGGAGATTATTATTTTAATCTTGCTTTTTTTTTTGAGATCTACACGGTATATCCAATCCTTTTGACCGATTTGACTTTCATTTTTTCCTTATAATTTTTCCCTATATATGGTCAAAAATCGATAAACGTAAAACTATAAATCCTATGAAAGTGCCTGGTGTTTTTTCGCGTAAGTATCAAAAAAATAATCAGGTTGGAAAAAAATCGGCTCAATCGGTCATCGTTTGCGCTTTTTATGTCCTTTTGAAGATCAAATTTTCACAAATACTCTTTTAAAGTCAGACTTCGTGAAACTTCAAATGGCCGTAGATTTTTCCTCGAGCATGTTTTGGGGGCGATTCTCTTTTTAAACTTGCTTATTTTTTCGATATGTACGCGGTACATACAATCCCTTTGACTTATTTGACTTTCGTTTTTTCCTTATAATTTTGCCTTATGTATAGGCAAAAATCGATAAACGTAAAACTATAAGTCCTAAGGCAGTGCATGGTGTTTTTTCGCATAAATATCAAAATAATAATCAGGTTGGAAAAAAATCAGCTGGATCGAACATCGGATTCGCGTTTTATGTCCGTCTGAAGTTCAAATTTTCACAAATACCCCTTTAAAGTCACATTTCGTGAAACTTCAAATGGTCGTAGATTTTTCCTCAAGCATCTTTTGGTGACGATTCTATTTTTAAAGTTGCTTATTTTTTCAAGATCTACGCGGTACATCCAATTCCTTGGACCGATTTGACTTTCATTTTTTCATTATAATTTTGCCCTATTTATGGTCAAAAACCGATAAACGTAAAACTATAGGTCCTATCGTAGTGTGTGGTGTTTTTTCGCGTAGATATCAAAAAAATAATCAGGTTGAAAAAAAATTGGTTCGATCGGACATCGGATACGTGTTTTATGTCCTTTTGAAGTTTAAATTTTCACAAATACTCCTTTAAAGTCAGATTTCGTGATATATCAAATGGACGTAGATTTTTCCTCGAGTATCTTTTGGGGGCGATTCTTATTTTAAACTTGCTTATCTTTTCAAGATCTAAGCGGCATACCCGATCCCTTTGACCGATTTGACTTTCATTATTTCTTTATAATTTTGCCCTATATATGGCCAAAAACTGATAAACGTAAAACTACAAGTCCTATGGCAGGGCGGAGTATTTTTCGCGTAGATAGCAAAAAATAATCAGGTTTGTAAAAAAATTGGCTTTTATCGGACATCGGATGCGCGTTTTTTGTCCTTTTTGAAGTTCAAATTTTCACAAGTACCTCTTTAAAGTCACATTTTGTGAAACTTCAAATGGCGTAGATTTTTTCCTCGAGCATCTTTTGGAGGCTATTCTTTTTTTAAACTTGCTTATCTTTTCGAGATTTATGCGTTAGACCCAATTATTTTGACCGATTTGGCTTTCATTTTTTTCTTATAATTTTGCCCTATATATGGTCAAAAACCGATAAACACAAAACTATAAGTTCTATGGCAGTGCGTGGTACTTTTTAAAGTAGACATCGAAAAAATAATCAGGTTGAAAAAAAAAGTTGATGTGCGTTCCATTTGAAGTTCAAATTATCACAAGTACCCCTTTAAAGTCACATTTCGTGAAACTTCAAATGGCCGTAGATTTTTCCTCGAGCATCTTTGGGGAGCGATTCTTTTTTTAAACTTGCTTATTTTTTTGAGATCTACGCGGTACACCAAATCTCTTTGACCGATTTGACTTTTGTTTTTTCCTTGTAATTTTGCCTTATATATGGTCAAAAACTGATAAACGTAAAACTATAAGTCCTATGACAGGGCGTGGTCTTTTTTCGGGTAGATATCAAAAAAATAATCAGGTTGGAAAAAATAATCAGCTCGATCAGATATCTGATGCGCGTTTCATGTCCTTTTGAAGTTCAAATTTTCAAAAGTACCCCTTTAAAGTCACATTTCGTGAAACTTCAAATGGCCGTAGATTTTTCCTTGAGCATCTTTTGGGGGCGATTCTTTTTTTAAACTTACTTATTTTTTTGAGATCTACGCGGTAGACCCAATCTCTTTGACCAATTTGACTTTCATCTTTTTCTTATAATTTTGCCCTATATATGGTCAAAAATCGATAAACATAAAACTATTAGTTCTATGGCAGTGCGTGGTATTTTTTAGCGTAGATATCGTAAAAATAATCAGGTTGGAAAAAAAGAGGATGCGCGTTTTATGTCCGTTTGAAGTTCAAATTTTCACAAGTACCCTTTTAGAGTCACATTTTGTGAAACTTCAAATGGCGTAGATTTTGTCCTCGAGCATCTTTTGGAGGCGATTCTTTTTTTAAACTTGCTTATCTTTTCGAGATCTATGCGTTAGACCCAATTATTTTTACTGATTTGGCTTTTGTTTTTCCTTATAATTTTGCTTTATATATGGTCAAAAACCGATAAACGTAAAACTATAAGTTCTAGCAGTGCGTGGTGTTTTTTCGCTTATATATCGAAAAAATAATCAGGTAGGAAAAAAGATCGGCCGGATCGAACATTGGATGCGCGTTTTATGTCCGTTTGGAGTTCAAATTTTCACAAGTTCACATTTAAAGTCACATTTCTTGAAACTTCAAATGGCTGTAGATTTATCCTCGAGCATATTTTGGGGTTGATTCTTTTTTTAAACATGCTTTTTTGTTCGAGATCTATGTTGTACATCCAATTCCTTTGAACGGTTTGACTTCATTTTTTTCGTAATTTTGTCCTATATATGATCAAAAACCGATAAACGTAAAACTATAAGTTCTATGGCAGGGCGTGGTATTTTTTCGCGTAGGTTTTAATAAAATAATCAGGTGTGAAAAAAATAGCTCGATCGGACATCGGATGCGCGTTTTATGTCCGTTTGAAGTTCAAATTTTCACAAGTACCCCTTTAAAGTCACATTTCGTGAAACTTCAAATGGCCGTAGATTTTTCCTCGAGCATCTTTTGGGGCGATTCTTTTTTTAAACATGCTTATTTTTTTGAGATCTACGCGCTATATCCAATTCTTTTGACCGATTTGACTTCTATTTTTTCCTTATAATTTTGCTCTATATATGGTCAAAAACCGATAAACGTAAAACTATAAGTTATATGGCAGTGCGTAGTATTTTTTGCGTAAATATCAAAAAAATAATCAATTTGGAAAAAAAATTCGGCTGGATTGGACATCGAATTCGCGTTATATGTCCGTTTGAAGTTCAAATTTTCCTAAGTACCCCTTTAAAGTCACATTTCGTGAAACTTCAAATGGCTGTAGATTTTTCTCGAGCATCTTTTGGAGCGATTCTTTATTTAAACTTTCTTATTTTTTTTAGAACTACGCGGTAGACCCAATACCTTTGACCGATTTGACTTTTGTTTTTTCCTTATAATTTTGCCCTATATATGGTAAAATATCGATAAACATAAAACTATAAGTCCTATGACAGTGCGTCGTATTTTCTCGCATAGAAATCAAGAAAATATTCTCGTTGGAAAAAAATCGGCTCGATCGGACATCGGATGCGCATTTTATGTCCGTTTGAAGTTCAAATTTTCACAAGTACCCCCACCCCCTTAAAAGTCACATTTCATGAAATTTCAAATGGCCGTAGATTTTTCCTCGAGCATCTTTTGGGGGAGATTCCTTGTTTAAACTTGCTTATTTTTTCGAGATCTATGTGGTAGACCCAATTTCTTTGACCGATTTGACTTTCATTTTTTTCCTTATAATTTTGCCCTATATATGGTCAAAAACAGATAAACGTAAAACTATAATTCCTATGGCAACGAGTGGTATTTTTTGCGTAGATATCGAAAAAATAATCAGGTTGGAAAAAAAATTAGTTCGATCGGACATCGGATGCGCGTTTTATGTCTGTTTGAAGTTCAAATTTTCACAAGTACCTCTTTAAAGTCACATTTCGTGAAACTTCAAATGGCCGTAGATCTTTTCCTTGAGCATCTTTTGGAGGCGATTCTTTTTTTAAACTTGCTTATTTTTTTGAGATATACGCGGTAGACCCAATAACTTTGACCGATTTGACTTTTGTTTTTTCCTTATAATTTTGCCCAATATATGGTAAAAAATTGATAAACGTAAAACTATAAGTTCTATGGCAGTGCGTGGTATTTTTTTTGCGTAGATATCAAAAAAATAATCAGGTTGAAAAAAAAATCAGCTCGATCGGACATCGAATTCGCGCTTTATGTCCGTTTAAAGTTCAAATTTTCACAAGTACCCCTTTAAAGTCACATTTCGTGAAAATTCAAATTGCCGTAGATTTTTCTTCTGGCATCTTTCGGGGTGATTCTTTGTTTATACTTTCTTATTTTTTTGAGATCTACGCGGTAGACCCAATACCTTTGACCGATTTGACTTTCGTTTTTTCCTTATAATTTTGCCCTATATATGGTCAAAAATTGAAAAACATAAAACTATAAGTCCTATGACAGTGCGTCATATTTTTTCGCGTAGATATCGAAAAAGTATTCTCGTTGGAAAAAAAATCGGCTCGATCGGACATCGGATGCGCATTTTATGTCCGTTTGAAGTTCAAATTTTCACAAGTACCCCTTTATAGTCACATTTCTTGAAACTTCAAATGGCCGTAGATTTTTCCCCAAGCATCTTTTGGGAGCGATTCTTTTTTAAACTTGCTTATTTTTTTAGATCTACGCGGTAGACCCAATACCTTTGACTGATTTGACTTTGGTTTTTTCCTTATAATTTTGCCCTATATATGGTCAAAAACCGATAAACGTAAAATTATAAGTCCTATGGCATTGATCGGTATTTTTTCACGTAGATATAAAAAAATAATCTGGTTGGAAAAAAATTCGACTGGATGGGACATCGGATGCACGTTTTATATACGTTTGAAGTTCAAATTTTCACAAGTATCCCTTTAAAGTCTCATTTCGTGAAAATTCAAATGGTCGTAGATTTTTCCTCGAGCATCTTTTAGGGTCGATTCTTCTTTTAAACTTTCTTATTTTGAGATCTACGCGATAGATCCAATACCTTTGACCGATTTGACTTTCTTTGTTCCTTATAATTTTATCCTATATATGGTCAAAAACCGATAAACGTAAAACTATAAGTCCTATGGAGGGCGTGGTATTTTTTCGCGTAGATATCAAAAAAATAATCAGGATGGTAAAAAAATCGGCTCAATCGGACATCTGATGCGCGTTTTATGTCCGTTTAAAATCAAATTTTCAAAAGTACCCCTTTAAAGTCACATTTCGTGAAACTTCAAATGGCCGTAGAGTTTTCCTCAAGCATATTTTGGAGACGCCCCGAGGACTCGGGGGGGTTCTCGGGGCATGCGCCTCGAGGACTCGGGGATGATTCAGAGTGGGGGAGGGGTCCTCGGGTCGTGCGCCTCGATGACTCGGAAATGACTCAGGGAGGGAGGGGTCCTCGGGGCGTGAACCTCGATGACTCGAGGATGACTCGAAGGGAAGGAGGGGTCCTCGGGGCGTGCACCTCGATGACTCGAAGGGGGAAGGGGTCCTCGGGATGTGCGCCTAGATGATTCTTTAGGTATTAACAACAATTCTTCTTTAAGAAAAATATTTCGTATATTTTTTTAAAAAAAATATGTTTCTGTTTCTAGTTTCGCTACTAGTTTTAATTTTCTATTTGTGAAAATATTCTTAAACTTTGTTGTCTTACAAAGATGTTCAAAGTTTTGTTCTAAGTATGTTTGAAATACAAGATAAACAACAATTTTACAGTCCACAATCATAGGTCCTATTTTAATTCTTTTAGGAATAGAAACTTGAATTTTGACTAGACACACCACACTTTGAAATATTTCAAGTTGGATTTCCTTCCTTTCCATTTCTCATATGGAAAAAAATTGTATTCTGATCAAATATAATATGACATTTTATTAATAAAAACTATTTAGAGTGTAATAATAAATATAAATCAAGTGAATTTCTAGACAAATTAAATTCTAGTTCAACTAGTCTATTTTATCCTAATTTGACTAAGAAATGGAGGTTGGATATTCAAAACTCCTTAACAACATTTATGTTTATCACAGGCAAAAGTTACTCAAAATCAAACACAAAGCTACGCTTGCTGAGGTATGAACTTGGGAGCACCAGTGCACTCACTAGCCATGTGCTTTAGTGTCATTTATGTTATTTCTAGTTATATTATGTTCTTTTCAGATTATTTATAGGGTGCCATGAATGGTCCAGTCATTCTCTTGAGTCTTGTTAGACATTGTATTAAAAAATTATTTTTAACAATATAAAATATTTTTCAAAATTAAATAAAATACATGAATCTACAAATTAATTGACGTTCATCCGTTACTCTTGGCCTAGGAGAAGCTCATCACATTATCTTGCCACATGGAACATACTTCCAAGAAAGAGCTAGCACATCCTTTCATTTACTGTACCACTTTTCCAAGAAAAAATTTAGCTTCTTTAATACATCTTTGAAGGCATTAATTTAAAAGGCATACTTTGAAATAAATGCTTATTCATATTAAAAAATCAGTTTCTAAAATAATCAATCGTGGAACTTGTTACTTTAATTACTTGTTCATTTTTTTTTATAATTATTCGTAATTAATTATTTATTTTTAATAAATTAAAAAAATTAATCTATTATACACTTGAATTAATTAATTTAAAAAACTTTTAAAATTTTTAAGTTTTTAATTCATTCAAATTTCATTGTTTTAAGTAACTAGGGAGTATTTGATATGGATCACCGTAAAAGGAGATATGACCAAAAAAAACAGAGAGAGAAATCACGAATTGAAGGTTTTTCAGTTAAGCAAATTATATAATCAATAATGTCATGACAATTGACGAGAATAAAGAATTTCAATCTTTTTGGAGTTTATGAAAAAAAAATCAATACGGAGGAATTGTTTCAAAACAGTAGACTCCATCCAATTCCGGTGCAAACTTTCGCCTCCGTGGGCGCGACGGAGATTTTGAAGATGATGACGGCGGCGGCGCCTCTTCCGTCTTGTTCAGTTTACTGGTTACGGAAGTAGACGGTGGAGAAACAGAAACGGCGATGTTGCGATCGGATACGATAGGGCCCACACCTGCACCTCGTTGTTGTTTGTTGTCAGAAGTGGGCGGTGCCCAAGAGTGGTTCACTTTTTGGCCCAAAATTTCAGCGGAGAGAGCATCAAAAGAACTGAAAATTGACATCATCGTGTTCTTTTGGATCTAAACAAATATTTGAAACAAAGCATTGATTCGTCAATTGGTTTATGCAATAATAAGAAAAAATAAAACTGCAAAAGTAGGAATAAATATAGGTGAGGAATTGGGAAAGGAAACAATTGGGAATTCCTTTCCCAATTAGGATCGGTAAGATGTGGAAGTGGAGATGGGAGAAACCAATTTTCCTATAATTCACAATCTCCTATTTAAGCGTTTATTTTGTTAAAAGTAAAAAGTTACGATTAAAATTTCAAATATATTATAAATGAATATAGTGAATGTCTATCGTGTATTTTCTCATTCTAAAATCATAACTATAGACATTTTCTTTTTTGTCTACTTTCTATCTCATCTCATGATTTTATATAATTTCATAATACGTTATTAATATAAATTACTCATGCTCCATCAAAAACTAACGATAGATATTTCTTGATTTTTATGGACGGGTGTCATCATAATTTTTTTTGGATGCAAGAAGTATATATATGTAAAGTTTATATTATATATGTATTAAAAATTGAATTCAGGTGGCTCGTCTGAAACAAAATTTTATGTATACAACTTGTCCGTGTGCACAACAACGGGGCCACCATATACTTACTTGCATTAGTATTATTGCTGCTATTTAATTTGAACTCTGATCTAATTGATTTCTCTTTTTGTACGTATGATTTTGCAAATTGTTTGCTTACAAAAATTATTGCCACCATAAATGATAATATTGCTGCAGTCTCGAAGGTGAGTACCAAGCACTTTTCTTATTATATTATTGGTTAAGGGTAAGACGATAAATTCAAATTTAATCTCATCAAAAAAATAAGATAATGAGTTATGTTCTATCGCATTAAGAGGATGAGACGATTAGATTCATGTTCAATCGCACCAAATGATAAGATATCATGTTTCTGCATTAGTGCACTGTGATGAAAGATGTTGAATTTAAGTCTGTTTACATAGATAGAATATCCCGTTTGAGTCTCAATACACCATATTGATCTTATAATGACGACTATGTCAAAATGATGTGTTTTTGATGAAAATTAGTCATAAAACCTATTTTATTGGACTCGCTCTGTTCCCTTAAGTGATTTGATGGCAGTACATAATGCGTCTGAAAGAAGAAAAGTTATTAAATAATGCACATGAATGTGGAACGAAGTACTAATTATTATATACCCGAATGATTGAAGTGAATGAGGTGATACCAACCATGCTAGACGTGAAAATGATTATGACCCTTGTCATGGATGTGGTATACTGGTATAACCAAGAATATCTCTAAACAGACATGTCTTATGGAAAAATTCCTTACTTTATCTTTTGGTTTGTATTGAACAAGAAAGTGTAATTGAGGCACATGTTATAGTAAATCAGAAGTTAACTGATTCCAATACTTTAATTTTCAGGATATTTTGACTCTACAATAGACATCCATTAAAGAATCTTAAGATTTTGTAAAATGGTAAAATGTTAGCAAGGCAAGCTAATTGTGAAAACGTCACAAACAAAAGTTGAGATTGAGTCTAATGCGTTTTAAAATCGTGTGAATGTTGATAAGGGTAAACCTTATCTGACTTTCAGTCTAGACACAAGAAGCTTTCATACATTTAAGGTGAATGTCGTTACTCGACAAAATTGATATGAAAATGTTTGAAGAATTCAAAGTGTAAAACATTCGAAATTTTGAAATACTTATTTATAATCCTCATATAGATCACAAGCAAGAATTTTTTTTTTCATGTTGTGTTATACAAGTTGATAACTCGAATTAAACTCTTCAAAAATTTTAAAAGACAATAGATTATTTGCTTAAACAAATTGAAGTGGGGAACTTGCAGAATTCTTTGATCCTGAAGAAATGATTCCTAGAAGGAGATATTTCGAAACACATTCCAAACCTTTTCTACACACATGTGCTCCAAAAGAATGGTTATATCAATGTTAATAAACTTGTTCGAGTGACATGTGGTTGATTTGTTCTCAAGTCTCTACCAACTACAACTTCTGAGTATATGGTGCACAAATTTGAAATGTGATGATTCAAGTCTCTGGATTAATTGATATTCTCATTAAGGAAAGTTAATACATGTTTTACTCTTTTTTCCTTACGAGGTTTTATCCTACTGAACTTTCCTTCTAAGCTTTTTAATTAATAAGACAGCCTAAATGCGTATTATTAGATACGTTTCCTATTTTCCTTCACTAGAGTTTTTACTTTTTTAAAATTCTTTTTGTAGGGTGTTAACGAGGCATGTCATTTACATATTAGACATTCAAAAAGAATGCATTATAAATATAGTGAATGTCTATTTAAAAAATATTAAAATTCTATCTATGAGACCGAGTCAGTTTTTCCTTATAATATAATCATTCTTCGAGAGAAATACACATTGGACATATCGTTGAACATGTCATGTTCCGTTTGATTTGTGCATGATGCGTGTCCTTTTACATTTTTTTTTGGAAGCCAGTGTTAAGCGGATAAGCTTGTGGAAGGTTTATTTTCGCTGCGGTTTTTATCTATCAATAATTCGATATACTTATATGCTTAATTCGTGTGTATTGTTGCTTCTAGCTTGCAATTTACTAGCAAATAATTAACAAGCAAAGAAAATTAATTTATCTATATCAAATGTTTACATTAAGTCTATACATGTATGTCATATGTTTAAATTTATTATTTATTTTACTTTATTAAATCACATAATAATGAAAATTGTATTAATTTAAATATTCAATACGGATAAATATTTTTCGTTTTTTAAGATAAAAAGTGACTTTGAGTATGAAGAAAAGAAACTGCACAAGTAAGTAAGAGTGTATATATTGGGAAAGTGGAGTAAAACTGGAAACTTCTGTGAATTGAAAATAGAGAGAAATGAAATTCCTAAAATTATTCTCCCATTCGTTGAATTGGTTCGCAAAGTTTTAGACTTTTTGAAAGATTGGTGGGTCGGCGAATTAACTTTGAAAACTAACAATCTACTATCAACGCGTGTTATTTTGGGTCATATATTTTGTGAGCGACGTCATGTATATCTTCTAGATTTAATTGGAAACTATTGAATTCTAATTATTTTTTTATTTTTCTATCTTTAATTTTGATATTTTTATTTATCGAGAATTAAATTCATTAACTTTTTAAGATCATACAAAATTAATATAAAACAATCTCATAGTAGTTGACAAAATAAATTGTGATTATATTATTAAAAAAAATATGAAAAACGTTTATATCCAAGAGAGTAGTGGTAGGACTTTTTAAAGTATGGTTAGTTGATATTGTCCAGCCATAGTGTTATGCGGATAAGCTCGTTGACCAACTCAATATTGGAGGGTCTTTCTTCCATTAAAAATCGATAGATCGCTAAATGGGGAGATAATATCTCGTATGGTCACTTAACTTTACATACTTCACTTAGAAAGTCACTCAAATTTGAGTTGTTTACTTAGAAAGTCACTCAATTTTATTTATAACTCTGAAGTCACTCAGCTATAAGTGTTTTACTAAGAAAATCACCGAACTATTGATATTTCATTTAAAAAGTCACCCAACAAATTTAAAATAATTTATTTTTGTTAAAATTTGATGTTTATTTAAAATTATTTTCTAAGAATTTATAAGATTTTTATTTTTATTTTCTTATTTATTGACCTTCTTCAATTATTGAATTACAATTTTTTTTTAAGAAACGAACAATAACATTTTTTAGCATGTTTAATTCCTGACTTCTAGTAAAACAATTGCGAGAATAAAAAATATATTTTTCTTTTAACTGCTACTGTACATTTAAAAGTAACAATCATTTATTATTTCTTATTAAATTATAAGCAAGCTTATGATTAGACTTGGTGTCTAATTTAACTTTGGAGCAAAAGATATGAAATTCAATGATACTTTTGTATTATGTTATACCCACAAAATTCTTGGAGTATATTTGGTATTGTGGTTGTTGAGTTTCTCTATTACTAGTATATAGTGTGACTAGTATGAAACATTCAAATTATATATATACTTGTTCAAAATAATTGTGTTCGTTTATGGAAAAAAATATCACTTAAAATGTTGTGATTTTTCATGAAAATATATGTCTATTATAATAAAAGTATTTGCATAGACATGAATATTGGTGAATAGTCATTTGTTATGTTTTTGTAAAAATAACATTTGAACTATATTGTCTTTATTGAACCCGATGAAACTTTGTTCATGGGTAGTTCTATAACAATCATATTGAAAGTTATGGAAATGTCCTTCTGAAAAAGACATTTGACAATCTAAACAATGTTTGTATCACACAAAATTGTAAGAAATAGGAAAAAAATATTAGTGAGAAAAAAGCTACCTCGCGAAGAGCTTTTCAAACTCAATGTTTTTATTTGTTCTTACTTGCTTGAGTCAATGTTTGTGACATGAACACTTGGGGCATGCCAATTACAAAATCTTGTAAGGAAAATTGATCAACTTAGAAGTTTTGTCTAACTTTGAGTGCAATAAATAAAAATGTCAAGTTTTTGTGAAATCTAAGTATGTTAAGCATTCTTATAAATCTGTTAAAAGCAATTCTAATCCCTTAGAATTGATTTACACTAACATTTGTGATATGAAGTTAACGTCATCTCATGGTGGGAAAAAGTATTTGTTACTTTTATTGAGAATTGCATTAGAAATGACTATGTCGATTTGCTGAATGGTAAGGATGAAGCAATAGAAATGTCTAGACAATGTAATATCGAAGTTGAAAATCAGTATGAAAAAATATAAGAAGTGATAAGAATGGAGAGTATAAATCTCATTATGCAGAAATATGTTTGGAAAGTGGAATATCCATCAAACTACTGCTATATTCACCTCAATCTAATGAAAGACCGAACGTTGNTATTATGTTATACCCACAAAATTCTTGGAGTATATTTGGTATTGTGGTTGTTGAGTTTCTCTATTACTAGTATATAGTGTGACTAGTATGAAACATTCAAATTATATATATACTTGTTCAAAATAATTGTGTTCGTTTATGGAAAAAAATATCACTTAAAATGTTGTGATTTTTCATGAAAATATATGTCTATTATAATAAAAGTATTTGCATAGACATGAATATTGGTGAATAGTCATTTGTTATGTTTTTGTAAAAATAACATTTGAACTATATTGTCTTTATTGAACCCGATGAAACTTTGTTCATGGGTAGTTCTATAACAATCATATTGAAAGTTATGGAAATGTCCTTCTGAAAAAGACATTTGACAATCTAAACAATGTTTGTATCACACAAAATTGTAAGAAATAGGAAAAAAATATTAGTGAGAAAAAAGCTACCTCGCGAAGAGCTTTTCAAACTCAATGTTTTTATTTGTTCTTACTTGCTTGAGTCAATGTTTGTGACATGAACACTTGGGGCATGCCAATTACAAAATCTTGTAAGGAAAATTGATCAACTTAGAAGTTTTGTCTAACTTTGAGTGCAATAAATAAAAATGTCAAGTTTTTGTGAAATCTAAGTATGTTAAGCATTCTTATAAATCTGTTAAAAGCAATTCTAATCCCTTAGAATTGATTTACACTAACATTTGTGATATGAAGTTAACGTCATCTCATGGTGGGAAAAAGTATTTGTTACTTTTATTGAGAATTGCATTAGAAATGACTATGTCGATTTGCTGAATGGTAAGGATGAAGCAATAGAAATGTCTAGACAATGTAATATCGAAGTTGAAAATCAGTATGAAAAAATATAAGAAGTGATAAGAATGGAGAGTATAAATCTCATTATGCAGAAATATGTTTGGAAAGTGGAATATCCATCAAACTACTGCTATATTCACCTCAATCTAATGAAAGACCGAACGTTGAAAGAAATGATAGATGCATTATTTATAAGTTCAGGTTTACAAAAACTTGTGTGGAGGAACTATTCTTACTGCAAAAGGGAACAACAAAAAGTTGTCTTTTTAGAAAGAAAGCAATTTTGTTTGATCAGAATACAATCTTTTCCATATGAGAAATGGAAAGGAAGGAAATCCAACTTGAAATATTTCAAAGTGTGGGCTTATCTAGTCAAAGTCCAAGTTTCTATTCCTAAAAGAATTAAAATAGACCTATGACTGTGGACTGTAAAATTAGACTTGAGTAGTCTAGAGAAAGTCTAAAAGGCCTAGGAAATGAAATGGATAATGTACTTAATAAAGAGATTCAGAGGCTTAGTAAATGTTAAAGGACATTTACTTCCTTGGAATATGATTTTGTAACATTTCTTGTGTTTTCTGTAGACTCATTCTTTGGAAAGATGGTGTCAATAAACAATATTGGAAGTTAATTGATCATCTTCAAGAAAATAAATCTTTGGGTTCAAAGTGAATCTTTAGAAGGAAAATAACAGTTGATGGAACTGTTGAAAATATAAAGCAAGACTTTGTGTCAAAGGTTTTAGACAAAAAAAAAGGTTCTGATCTTGCCAATATATATATACTCGTTAGTAATTAGAATTACGTCCATTCGGATGCAAAAATTATTAGTGTGGTATATGACCTCCAAACTCATCAAATGAATGTGAAAAGAACTTTCTTAAATGTAAAATCGGAGGAAGAAATTTACATGGAACAACCCGAGGGTTTTGTGGTTCCTGGTAAATAAAAGAAAGTGTGTGAACTTGTTAAGTCACATTATGAAAGCACCCAAACAATGACATAATTTGATCAAATCATGTCGGCAAATGGATTGAAGAATGATGGAAGTGATAAATGTGTTCACATTAAAATCATAAGGTCATTGTTTGTTTGTATATTGGTGATATGTTGATCATCAATAGAGACACTAATGACATAAATGCTACTAAACGTATGCTATAAAGCAAGTGAAATGAAAATTGTTGGAGTTGCTAATGCAATCGTAGATATAAGAATTCGTAGAACTCCATAATGTTTAGCATTTTCATGGTCTCATTGCATTGAAAAGGTACTTAACTAGTTCAAATATTTGGATGTCAATATTTTCAAGTCTCCAATAAATGTGAGCTTTGCATTTCGAAAAAGTGAAAACAAAAGTGACTCAGAATTGGATTGTGCTAGAGTTTTGGGAAGCATGATGTATATCATATAGTGTGTGAGATCAGATATAGCATTTGCCATTTTATACTGAGTCCGTTCACAAGTGATCCCAAATAAATTCATTAGATGACAATAAATAGAGTTTTGGAGTATTTAAAATAATACTTATAACTATGTCTTGCATTATAACAATATCCAACAATATTGAAAGATATAGTGATGCAAATTCAATCATCGGACTAATGAAGTAAAATTCACGAGTGAATATGTATTTACTATTGGTAGAGGAGCAGTCTCTTAGAAATATTTCAAAAGAGACATGTATCGTTAGCTCTACAATGTTCTTTGAGCTAGGTGCTCTAGATAAGGTCGGTGAATAAGTTGAAAGACTCCAGAATTTCTTGATAGATATTCTATTTTGGCTCAAACCACTGGCATTAGTATGCATACATTTTCACAGTCATGATGCAATAGGTAGGGTATGGAGCATGACGTATAACGGAAAGTCTCGTCATATACGACATAGACATGATACCGTTAGAAAACTACTCTCTAGTGGAATTATCAGAATTGACTATGTAAAGTCAAAGGATAATGTGTCGGATCCACTTACAAAAAGGCCTAACTAGAGGAAGTTAAAAGATCATCTAAGTGAATAAATTTACGGCTTAGGACAAGTCATCATGGCGGTAACTCTATCTAGTAGACTGGAGATCCCAAGAGCTAGATTCAAGGAGAAAAACAAAGTTGTGAATGACAGTTCGGCATTGTCAACAAACTTAATCCATTCTCATGATGAAGACAATGCTCAGGGACAAGGATACAACATTAAGGCTTGTTAATGAGTTAATAAAGCTTAATGATTTTAATGATTTGCTAAGTTTGACAGAGTTGACCAAATAGTGTATCTACGCGATAACACGGTTAGGAATCACCTATGTGAATGTGAAGTGTAAGCCGCTTCAAAGATGATGATTGTCAAAAGTCCATCTCTCTATACACTCATGAAACAAAGAGGTGTTCATGGCTAAAACGAACACAATCGTAAGAACCATAAACGGTAAAGGGTTAATTGTGTGACATATGGTTGTCTAGGTATACACCAAAGTTTGACGGTTCAAAGATATCGCATCTACCGATTGACCGAGTATATCCGACATATGTTCACTACAGAAAGTCTAAGGGGAAACAACTTATCCAGATGCAATTAATTCTTGCTTGTAAAGTACACATACTTGTCCGTTTCTCTGTCTTCGAGTCATTCCCCATTCATGCGGGAGATTGTTGGGTTTTATAAAGGTGTGAATCGAAAATGAAGAGTTGCGACTTTTATGAAGAGTTGTGACTTTTATGAAATGTTGCGACTTTTATGAAAAGCTGTGACTTGAAAAGTTATGACTTTTATGGAAAGTTGTGACTTTTATGAAAGGTGACGACCTTTCTGAAAGATTGTGACTTTTCCAAAGGTTTGTGACCTTTCCGGTAAGGCACAATAAGAACCTTTTCGCACTACCCTATGTTTTCTATAAATTGAGGGTTTTCCTCTCATTTTAATATAGAATTCATGGACTTCTTCTTCAACTACTAAATCTAGTATTCTAAGTGTACTTTACTGCTGTTGAGTGGTTCGTTGACACCGGAGTTTTTGGTATCTATACTCTGGTGATTGAGATCATTTTACCATGGGAGGTCATATTCCAAATCAAACCTCGGATACTAGATGGGAATAATTTCCTTAAGGGGACATTGTGAGTTCAGTGGACTTGATCTTTTTCCTATTAAAAATTTTTCAGATTCTGGTACGTGTTTTACAAATTTTAGATTTGTGAATTAATTTCAGTTCTTCTATTCTTTTGTTCTTCACTGGTTCATTAAACTTGGTAACTTCGTATTTCTGCAAAGTTTGTTGGAATCAGTAAGATTCTTTAGACACATATTAACAACAATTCTTCTTTAAGAAAAATATTTCGTATATTTTTTTTAAAAATCTGTTTATAATTCTAATTTCACCACTAGTTTTAATTTTCTAGTTGTGAAAATGTTCTTAAACTTTGTTGTCTTATAAAGATGTTCAAAGTTTTGTTCTAAGTATGTTTGAAATACAAGATGAACACAGCTAATGCCTATAAAATTTGCGTTTTTTGAATACTAAAACGGTGTGCTGCTTTCAAACTCATTATCCGTCTGTTTTCAATTGAAAGATTAAGGCAGGAATCTTATGTGAGCCTTGTGGTGGCACTGGGTGGCTGCTCTGTGATTTTTGTAAAGGTCAGAAGACCAATGTGAAATCTGAGACTAACAAAATTTTTCGTCGGTGTTCATCATGTAGAGCTGTAAGTGTTTTCTTTTTGTTGTATTCCTATATTAATTTCTAGGAATTGTAATCATCTCACATTCTATTATTTTTCGACAAAAGATAATCCCAATACATTCTTTCTTGATGTTATTGCGCAGGTGGGATATTTATTGTGCTCAAAAGAAAGTGAAATAAAATAGTTCAGAACAATAATTCTTTGAAATCTCAGGCATAATTATATTCTTACATATCATTGCATGATTATTATTTTTCATAAAGGTTCCCAATTTGAGATAGTTTGACAAGTTGGGATGAAAAAGGAATTTAAATTGGTTAATAATCTCCTATCAATGTCAGATATTATCATGATGTATCTAAAAAGTATTAGGTTGTGGTGAGATAATCGAAATTCCTCCGCCTTTAATAAGAGGTCTCGAGTTCAAGCCCTGAGAATGAAAAAAAAATCATGTTAGACGCGACAACGTGTGAATCCTCTTATTTCTCTTATTCATTCCCGTGAGACCCTGAGAATCATGCTAAATGAAACTCAGAATTTTTACTTCTTTTTTGCAATCATGTTATAACAAGAAGGCAAAAGTCCCGCCTTATAAAAACTTACTAGTTTCTGACAACGTGCGTTGCACGTTTAATTTTTACTATTATTGTATAATTTAAAATTGTGCTATCAAATAGAAAATATTTAAATCAACAATATTAATTTTACCAATTATATTTCATGTATCAACAAAAATAAAAAAAAAGGGATTGCGCATTTGACATCAAGCAAAAAATATGTGAAATTAATTAATATAATATAGTCTCCTTTAACTTTGTATAAGTCTTTTTTATGATCTAAATATCAGTGATAACCTTTTATAGCCATAAATGGATATTAAAAATACATGCACTTATTGATAAGATTGCCTATTTTATTTTAATGAGAAACGATAGAATGAAATATTTACATTACTTAAGTAAGGTTCTAAAATTAAAAGACAGTACTATCAAAATTATACAAGATGAAAAACAATTACATTTAAAATATAAAACTGACAGATATATAATTTAAACACAGAACTTCATACATACATCTATTTCAAAAGCTCATAATAATAGCTAAAAGATTACAACACCACAATTAGTTTATTAGAAATGCAAAAGAAATTAGAAACAACAATAATCTTCATGATAAAGAATATATATCGAAAGATATATGAGGACTTAGGCATGTCTAAAAAGTAGTCTTCAAGTTCTCCTCCCCACCTTATGTATTCTATTTATTCATGGTATTTTTGCTTATCATAGATGGAATAGTTTTTTGATTATCAGTTGAATGACAATTTCTTTAATTTTTAATGGTTATCACCTAGTTCTTAAATAGTAGTAAAAATGTCTGTTCAAATTCTATATTTTTTGTTTTAAATAATAGTCTTTAATATATAGATAGATAGAAAGATGAAAAATACAAATCATAGTTAGACTTATTCAGAGAATTAACATTACCACTAATAATTATTGCTTTGAACTTGAAATTTAGTCTAGTTTGAATGAATAATTAAAAAGATGAAAAACACAATCATTGTAATTAGTAATAAATGAGGCAATTACAAGTCATCTCAATAATTTATTACTAATTCATTCATATATAAAAACACATTTTTAATATCTTAGTAATAATAAATCAAATAAATAAAATCAGTGGCATTAATCGGATAAATGGGGGTCACTCTTTTCATATGCCAGTAACAATTCTAGGATATACATGTACAATTAAAATATATCTTTTCACATTTCAAACATTTAATTATTTGTTTATATTTTAATTAAGAATTAATTTAAGGAAATACAAAAATCATCTACATTTTTATTAAAATGATACAATTTAACATTTAAACTAAATAATTAAATGCTTTTATAATAATTTAATTTATAGAAGGGGTAAAATCGTAATTCAACTTTTAACTTTTTTTGTTCATGCTTTTAGTAATATATGATATGATATATAGAAGGGAAAAAACGGAATAATATACTTAGTTTGTGGAAAAAAGAAAAAGGCAAAGTAAATGAGGGGGGAAACTTAAGTACGGGATGATGTAAATATTGAGTAGTTGGGATCTCAAATATGCTAGTGATATTATTTTTATCAAATCATATCACTTATCACGATAAAATGATTTGACAAGCAAAAGATTTTATGTACAAACACATATCATGTTTTATTGATTTGGTATGAACAGTCAAGTAAATAAACGAAAGACCTTTATGTCTAAACACATATCATGCATTTATTTGTTTGATATAAACTATTGGAGTTCATATGAATTTATCATTTACTACGTGTATTTTCAAACTATTTGCTCCTTCGTGACAATACATATAATTTCCAACAATATAAGAGGCATTTGCCTTGCTTTTTAGATTACAACGATTTTATGCATCATGATATTTTAACATCAAAATAATGCTAGATAAATAGCATTTTTGCTGTGACTTAAACATCATCATACAAGAAGCTTGAATAATGAATTTGACTTATCGAGTTTTTTCAACTTTTTTTCTTGTAAGCTACTCAAGAAATTGATCCCTTCGTACACATTCATACTACCAAATGGTGCGAGAGTGTCGTGTTGTTTGTGATGTGTCTAATTTTCCTTTTTTTGTTTCTGGTTCTTTAGGTTTGTAAACTTCTTTCAGACACTCTTTAGCTCTATGTACCTTTGATTGAAGGTAAAAACTCCCATTTTTAGCATTTCGCTCAAACAAGTTCTCATACTTCTGCAAGAAAAATGAGATGCAACGTATTAATGTCATAGTGAAGACAAAAGCGGTGTCACAAGATAACGGCAAACATTTAAACAAACCTGCACAATTTCTTCCCATGATGAATCCTCTGTGACACCAAGAATCTGTCTTGCCACTGCTTCCGTCATGGTTTTGCTAACTCTTTTTATATTCTGCACTGCTTCTTGAGCAACACCATTTTTCTGAGGCATTTGCCATTAGGATAGAGTAAGTACACAGTGCGTAAGATGTGCATGGAAGCATGAGAAAACAAACCAAACATCCCAACAGCCCCCAAAATGCTTATGATGCAGAGCAGAACGACTCAGATACATTTTTTTCGACATAAAGGAACATTAATTCAGAAGATACTTACTGGACAATGCCTGGCAATATGTTTGAACAAAAGCCCTTGCCAATATAGAAGAGCCCATTACAATTAAATTAGCAAGAATTATTGCATCCTGTCTCAAGAACAACATGATGTATAGTTGGCGAAATAAGATACCATTTCACATAAGCACATGACTCATGTACTTGAAGAAATAGGAAACAATATCTATAAACATTGACATAATGTGGGCTATGGCCTGAAATATCCACTTTTTCTATGATAAGATTCGTGTTGGTGAAAGAGTTCCAAATGTTATAATTTTACATTGTTTACGGGGTGCCTGGGGGAGCTCGGGTAAAAGTGGAGGGATGCAATAGCCAATGTAAAACTAGCCAATTAATATGAATCCTCAACAATACTTTGTCTAGGGTGCAGAGGGGAGGTCACATGATTAGTCGTTAAACTATTTTTACTTAGCCATCAAATATGGTTTCCAGTACAACGTAGCTAAGTAATAGAAGCATAATTGACAATTGCATAATGAACAAAAACATACTGGAGACAAATACTTTAAAAAAATTATAGAGCTTAGAGGGTCATTTCATTAAAAGGAAGAATGGATTTGTAAGCATATCAGGGAAAACATTGCACCAATAATAAAAGAGGATAACAGTACAACACATACCATTGCTAAAATTCTGAGGAAATCGGAAATGTGTAGCCTAAGAAACGACCAAACAGCCGAAGGAGATCAATCAGGTTCAACAATCAAAATTTTATATATATCCCCAGTAAGATTTGTAACTATTAATAGTGAAAATATCATACTAAAAGTATCAGACAACAAAGTAATGATTCCTTCATGAGTCTGCATTTTCTTCCACTCACTTACCCCCTCCCCCTAGTCCCTTCTATTCCAAATTCTTCCATCATTCCTTCTCGTTACTAATAGGACGGTAAGTCGAATTTCAGAATTCATCTTCTCCTGGCCTGTCAAGATAGCAAAGTTTGGTTTTTTGCAGTGAATCGCTACGCCAAAAATGATGGGATAAATGAATAAATAGTTCAAGGACTACCTAATATCTAAGACCAAACATGAAATAAAAAAATCCTACAATTTATGTTGAGATTATTATACCTTATACCTCACGCCAAACGAATCCCGAAATACCTTTAGTGGCCTCATATAGTCTCGCCATTATCACACTTTGTAGTCAACTAAAATACTTAAAACAATCATTGTAGTTGTAGTCAACCAGTTATAAAATAAATTAAAAGAAATAAAAGGGCAAGTCCTATTCAAATTGTGATTAATATCAGCGAAAGTGCACAAGTCTTATTCAAAATTGAAAGAGAAATGAGAATTAAAAAGCGTACCTTTTGAGTGAACTCACATAATAATTTTCTGGGGAAGAAATATGGCTGATTTTATATGTCCATTGAAATGATTTTTATTTTTTTTAATTTTTGATGGGAGAGGTTTCTTGATTCTCCTAGAAATCACACACAAATGGCTAAAAGGGACCAAGGCTCTGTTTTTTATCTTTTAAAAAAATATATAATGAATTTATTTATTTATTTTTTTGAAGTTTCACATCCTAAGTTATCATTTATAGACTTCTTTTATTTTTTAAATCGTTATCATCTAAAGTCAAAAGTGAATCCAATGATACTTATTGATATATATTTTTATAGTAACATTAACTTGACAAACAAATATAATTGGTTACATTATTATAAAAATATGATCAGTTTTAAGAGAGAAACGTATTTAAAGCATCTTTATATTTGACGTAGATTATTTATTTCGTTCTCAAATTACTGCGCTTGACGAACTAAGCTTAAATGCACTCCTCTTACGCTATATAACATAGCAAGTGATTATACTTTTTTTTAGTGCGTGAAAGATTAAAAAACTGTCACATTAGACTTTTTTTTAGAAAAAAAAAATTCCCTTCAATTTTTAGTTTCCAGTTATTATACTTTTTTTTACTGCGTGAAAGATTAGAAAACTGTCACATTAGACTTTTTTCTTAGAAAAGAAAATTCCCTTTAATTTTTAGTTTCCAACCTCTACAAAATTCTTCTTCTTTAAAGGATTGAGAAACCCTCAAATCGAAAAGGCAATTTTACCGTTTAATCAATATAGTTTCTCTTACCACTTTTATCAATGTTTCCAAGCTTAAAAATGTTTGATTCCATGGGCATCAAAGGATTATGCTGTGAGATTGGAGAAAAAATTTGGCCAGGAAAAAATGTGAGATGCTGAACTATAATTTAACCCCTCTAATTTTTATTTCTTTATGCTAGTAATTTTTAAAAATTAAATTAAAGAAATAACAAATTTCTCTATCCGGTTTTTTAATGCATATATATATAACACATCAATTTTTTTTAAAATCTTTATGAACACCTCCACAATAGGTTGGAGAACCATCACATATACTCACACCAATTTAATGCTTATTTTCGTGTTTACAGGCTTTTGTTAAGAAAACTTTATGGCGACTTTCATAATGAGTTGGTGAACCATCACGTATAGTCATATTTTTTTAACACCTATTTACATGCATTTTTTTAGGAATTACGTAAATTTTGTTATTTTTCTTGTGTATTAGCCAATGAAACGGCTCCTCGGAGACCCCAATAAACTTTGTGAAGACCTCCGTAATGAATTGGGGAACCATCACATCGAAAAAATGGTCCAATTGTTTATCTTTTCAAATGATGATGACCATTTCCCATTACATCGAAACCATCTTTTCAAACTTATTTTACAAACCTGTCTATTAAGTTCTATTTTGTTTTCTTTAAGTTGTTGTCAATATCATCTGTAAGAGTTCTTGTGATTGAAGTTAAGTTTTTATGTTGGGATTATGAGTTTTTTATTACGGATTAATTTATCGAAGTGCAAACAAATTTGGTATATCAAATGTAGAATTTTGAACACCTTGGAGTGCTAAAATAATTATGTTAATTAGGCACACCCAATACTTTTTCAATTTTGATCATTCACAATGTAAATTAAATTGCAAATACTTTAAAATATTTCATTTTGTTTTTCATGTTATTTTAAAATATAGTTTTATCACTTTTCATAATTTTGAAATAACATGTATGCTTTTATATAAATATGTATATAATTAATTAACTAGTACATTTTATGAATATTAAAAAAACTGTCTCAATTTTTTTGGTTCATAATTAATTAGTTCATAATTATTTTATTTCATCTAAATTAATAACTTGTTATTTAAATTGAAGACAAATTTTATAAATTTGATTACTACGTTCTTAAGTAATTTGAAATCTAAATACAAATAACGGCTATTTTCATTTCAATACAAATACTTGTTCTCTTCTCTTCTTCACTTCACTACCATTCTCTTCCACAGTAGCACTGAAATTAGGCGATGAAGATGGGTTTAATTTCTCAATTTTACTTCTTCTTCGATCAAACAGAACTACTTCTTTTTTCTGGGTGTATGCATCAAGAAAATGGCAAAATGATGGTGGCGAGAATAAAATTGGCAAATGAGTAGAGATATTCCTATGCTTCTTGAATCAATTTTCGTATGCCACTGTTAGTATTCAGGTATTTTTCCCATTTTCGTCTGATTTAGGGTTGGGGGTTTAGTTGATTTGATTGAATAATTTACTTTTTCCCATTTTCGTCTTCACTTAGGATTGGGGGTTTAGTTGAATAATTTAAATAAAACCTCGAAATTAACTTGTAGGAATGGGGAATTTGGTATATCAGTCTTGTGATAGTTCACTCTCCTGTTACTGCTTAGAATTAGGAATGAAACATACAATTTTGTTTTGCTGAAACTCTTCTTCTTGTATATCGATGAATTTTAGTGAATTCATTTTCTTTCTCGTTTCTGTTGTTTTAGCTGTACTTATCTATTTTCTTTTTGTATCAATTGATGATTGTTCGATCCTGATAATTACCCAAATGATTTTCACCTCTTCAATATGGATTTCCAAACTTTTTGAGTTTTGCACAAATGGAATCTGAAATAAATAAATAAATATGGAAAATTTCAATAACTAGCAGTTTCATAGAGCCAGGGATTTTGAAAATTGAGATTAATATACCGTTGATGTGGGGCTAGATTCTGTTGCCGTAGAGATGTTTGATCAAAGTCCCAAAAGAATTTTAGTTTAGCGGAAAATCATGAACAATTATGATTTGTTCAACACATTTATGCTCAAACTTCTCTCAGCGGACAAGTAAGCATTATAATTTTCCTTATCATTATAAGCCTGGATAGATGATATCTTTAGGATAAAAATGAGTTTTTCGATTGATTTGTCTTCTTCACTCTTTGCTTTTGCGATCATGTCAGACCTTTTTAACGCACAAATAACTACCAAGGGGTTAAGTATTCATCGCATCCCTCCCCTGCCTCTTCCTGGTTAAGAGATTATCCATACCTCTTTGTTGTGATTCCTTTGGAAGTAGATCACTAGTAACTCGATCACAATCCGACTGCACATCGCACAATTGTGTTTTAAAATATTTCAAACCACTGTAAAGTAACTACTAAACAATGTTACAACAACTGTAATTCACTACTGACGAGTAGCAGAGAGATGACGTAGGAAAAGAACCTAAAAGTGGACTGAGAGAGCTTGTTTTCTTCGACCGTGGAAAGAAACAGTCTGATGTAGCATCTAAGGTTCAACCAGAATGTTCATGGAAAGAATGCCAAAAAAGTAATGAGCAACCTAGAACCAAGAGTTGGGAGTGTTTAGTTGTCAATTGAGACCAAGTTGAGGTGTCTAGATGTACCACTCTCAAAGTTGGAGTGCTTACTTGCCAGCTGAGACGAAGCTTTGAGTATTATTTGTTTATGCATTCTGATTTTTTTTTATCAAGAAATCATGTCTCTGAATATCTGCAATTTTGCTGCTCTCTCGTTTGCAAGTTCAATTAGATGCTCTGATAATTGTTTCAACGTCACATTATTGTGGCAAATTTTGTGTTCAACAGTTGTATATCTATTATGGATTGACAAATTTTACAAGAGTTTGACCTCTTTGTAGCATCAAATAGCCGGTTCCGATCCCGGACAATGAAAGTGCATTGCAGTAGGTTGATGACCAGGTTCAATGGGGAATTTTAGTCTATGCCACTGTTCACAATCTCAGTCAGTTCTCTTTCTCTCCTTATTTGTGGTTTTTTGAATTTCTGTTGAACTAATATTTCTGTATCACCATCCATGACTTTGGATCCTTTACAACCTTGTTTAATTATATGTGATCTCTAGGTTGATTTAATTTTCTCGTGTATCTAAAGTCCAAATTTATCTTCTCCTATTATGCATCTAGAAGAAAAAGCAAGTCATGATATCCCTATACTCGATATGTATTCGAGGAGCTCTAACTGCAAACAAGGAATCAATTTGTTTTTCAACGTATATAGTAGAACTAATATGAATGCCCAATGGGATTGTAGATATACACATCTGAGCCTATATTTCCTAGTGGATCTTAAGTAAAACCTTATATTCCAACACTTTCTCCACTAAATATCGGAAAGGGTTGATTCCTTGAAATGCACATGTCAGCATTCAGTTTTTTTTAATCGGCATTCAGTTCACTAGCCACGAATATGGTTCTTTGCTCTCTCTTTTCCCTACTTCATTTAAGTGAGCGTATGAACTTGTAATTTTATCTTCTGGGATCTGCTGCTTGATTTAATGCAACATGACTTGGTGAATCTTGTCATTTGCCAAAGTTAATGACTGCAGATTTTCATTATTATTGTATTAGCATTTTAGAATTAATTAGCACAAGTGTCCATCCTGCACTCTATAAAACAAACTTTGAAGATCACTCTCCAAGAATGATATTTTTCCAAGAATGATATTTTTTCAAGAATGATATTTTTCCAGTCACATCTATCCCTTCCTTAACAAAAAAAACATATCTTTCCATTGTTTTTTTGCCAGCTTAATCTCCGCAGGTGTTTCATATATTGAAATGGATCCAATATTTATTAGTTGATAATATTCAATAATAAATCAATTGAATATAGAAGAAAATATCGCTATCCCTTTCCTTTGTTACATTCTTTGTCAGCTAACATACATGTGTTACTCTCTCTCTCGATAATTATAACTCTGAATAGTTTATTAAATATTTTG